>NW_004567104.1:44517509-44599451 GCF_000260355.1 Condylura cristata | reverse complement strand
TTCTTTCTTTCTTTCTTTCTTTCTTTCTTTCTTTCTTTCTTTCTTTCTTTCTTTCTTTCTTTCTTTCTTTCTTTCTTTCTTTCTTTCTTTTTTGTAATTAGATGCTGTGCTAATTGCAAGAGCAGACACAACAGTGACCAGTGAACAGCTTCACTTTAAAAAAAAAAAAAACTACTTCATGGAGCATTTTGGGTTTATAGAAAATTTGTGTAGAAAAATTGAATTTCCTATATATTGCTTTTCACCAACCTGCCACTCAATTTCCTGTTAATATCTTGCATTAGCATAGTACATTTGTTACAACTGACAAACCGATATTGATAATTAACTATGGAATATCATTAGGCTTCTCTAAGCTTTAAGGGTGTAGGTGGTGGTTTTACTACCCTAAAAAAACCCCATTCTGTTCCCCTGTTCATCTTTCCTTTCACCGAAAAACCTGATATCCATTGTCCTTTTCCTGTCTTTATAGTTTTGCCTTTTCAAGAATGTCATGTAGTTAAAATCAGACAGTATGTATCTTTCAGACTGGCTTCTTTCATTTAATTATATGTATTTAAAATTTCTCCTTGTCTTTTTATGGCTATTGATGACATACATCTTATCATGTAAACATATTGCCTTGTGTGGGTGGGCCACAGTTGATTCATCTGTTGAACATCTTGGCCATTGTTTTGTTAATTTGGGGCAGTTATAATTAGAATGATCATTAGCACTCTTTACACTTCCCTTTTTGATATAATCTGATAGTGTCTCTCAACAAAAGTCTTTTTTCTATAGCCCTTGAAATCAGGCTTGACATTGACTGATTTTGGTCTATAATCATTAAGAAACACAATGAGCACATATAGAAACTTGCCTGCTTGCGCATCTCTGAACTCTGCAAGTGAGGACGCCGGGTTAAGCTGCTGCATGATGAGACCTGAGTCGTGGCTTATACATCATGAAGCCATCCTGAGTCATTCTGCCACAGGATGGTCTGTGAACAGACTTTAAATGCCAGCAGAGGTCAGAGCAGCGGGAGCTTACCAAATGCACTTCTCAGCTAACCCATTCTACTCAGTAAATGGTCATTATTTTGAGATGGTTGTTATGCCTGAAAGTTAATGTAATGATCCCATAATTGTTGCAATGAAGACTAATCATGTCTTCATGGCGTTTAATGCACATTCCTAAGTAGGAAAAATCTGCAAATATCTGTGTACTATAAAAATATCAATTGTTTTATTCAAGAAAAATAGAACTGTGAAATGAATATTTCCATACTTTTTTACTCGTACTAACTAGTTTTGTGCATACACATGGCTCCTTGTGTTAGATCAGTGCTACCTGCATTAAAATAAACATGTTGATGAGAACAAGAGGTTATCTGTAAAACTACAGACAAAGCTTGAAATGCCTAATGCACTTTATCCCAGAAGTCAACTGTGGGTTGAGAGAGGCCAATGAAACTTAGTAGCATAAGAGCATAGCAGAAAATGACAGTTGCCCACTGGTGTTCTAGAAAGATGCTTTTGAACTGTCAAAGTATCCTTGACAAGTGGCGTGTGGATTGAGTCTGGCCATAGAGAAATCTTATAGGTAAATTCCATTTATATAAGCAAATTGCATTGCTGATATGATGACCAATTAATGAGAGTCTATTCACTGGGTCTCTGGATGGGACACTGGGTCTGAGAGTAGCTTACTCCTGAATTGCCCCCACTGCCTAGATCATCCTTCTCTGTGTATGGGATAGACACTTTGAGACAACTAAGTAGCCACCCAAATGTCACCTACACAGATATCTTTTGTGACTAAATTGTAAAACATGCCCCCTTCCCGGCAGACACATCTCTTAACTCTATACTCTGGTATATTATTTTTAACAAGTTTTTACATCATTTTACATCTTTTTTCCATCTCATTTGTAATCTCTGTGGACTTCCCATTGCCAAACCACCCGTGTGCCATCACCATAGTCCAGTGCACTTCCTTTCCCCCACCAGCTGTTCATTATTATTTTCTCCCCTGGTCCTTTATACTCTACTTTGTGTGAAACCATCTAGTATTTTTCCTTTTCTTTTGGCTTATTTCACTAAGTATGATTTTTTTTCCAGCTCCATCCATGTAGATGCAAAAGGCATGTGTCTTTTTTTTTTTTTGGTTGCTGAGTAATATTCCATTGTGTTTATGTACCACATCTTTTTAATCCAGTCATCTACTTTTGGGCATTTGGGTTGTTTCCATTTCTTTCCAATTGTAAATAAAACAGCAGTAAATATGGGGGTGCAGGTGTCTTTTTGAATCAGTGTTTTTGTGTCTTTTGGGTAGATACCTAGGAGTGGGATTGCTGGGTCATATGGAAGCTCCATTTTTAGCAGTTTGAGAAACCTCCAGTTTTCCATAGTGGTTTTATTATTCTGCATTCCTACCAGCAGTGCAGGAGAGTTCCTTTTTCTCTATTCTTGCCAACATTTGTTGTTGCTAGTTAAGATGTGCTGTTCTCACCGGTGCGTGGTGGTATCTCATTGTGATTTTAATTTGCATCTCTTATTTCAAGTGATGTTGAACATTTTCTTATATGCTTGTTTTCCATCTGAATTTTCTCTTTGGAGAAGTGTCTTTTTAGCTCTTCTGCCCAATTTTTGATGGGGTCGTTTATTTTTGTTGAGCTTCATCAGTTCTTTGTTATCTCTGTGGTCAATCCTTTATTGCTAGTTTTGTGTGAGAAAATTTTTTCCCAGTCATTGGGATGCCTGTTTCTTTTGTAATTTTTCTTGCTGTACAGAAGCTCTTCAACTGGATGTAGTCCCATTTACCCTTTCCTTCACTGTCGTTGCATTGGGTGCTGTATTTTCAAAGATGTTACTGAAGTGTATGTTGTGTAGTGTTTTGCCCATCTTTGCTTCCAGGTATTTTATGGTTCTATTCTTATGTTTAGGTCTTTAATCAATTTATAGTTGGCAATCTATATTTTTTGTTACATTGTCTCCACAAAAAATGCTAGCTCTGTGAAAGCAAGAATATGATTCCTTGGTGTATTCTCAGGACCCAGTATAGTGCCTGACTTTAGGCATAATAAATTAATGAGTAAATGAGTTGAGTACAAGTGTGGCAAGGCATGGAGCTCTGCTCTACCTCTGTCAGGAAAGTCAGAGTTCCTGGGTTCAAGTCATTGAGGCCACCTCAATGGATTATCTACAATGAAGTAAGGCAGGCAGAACCAGGAAGTATTCTGACCATTGATGAGTAATATTCAAAATTTTTCTCACCACTTTTTGGCTCTATTGATAGTAAGGCAGCATATGAAAAGGTGTGTGAGAGGGGTGTAATTCCACATACTTGATACATGGAGTCTTATCAGTTTCACCATTCTCTTAGCTATTAGCATTTGAAGATGGAGAAATCAGATACCCAACTTAGAATGACAGTCCTATGTAATACATTTCCCATCCCCCTTCATAACAAATCCCTGAACTTTGCCTCGAGCTAATTGACACTCAGGATTCAAGGCTTCATTCCTCAGACTTCCCAACCACCCTTGCAGTGAGATGTGGGCATATCTAAGTTCTGACCAATGAAGTCCAATTGCAAGTGTTGTGGTGGGACTTCAGAAAATATTGCCTACTGTGTTAACTCAGTTGAAAAGGCACATTTTAAGCAATGTTCTGATTTTCCATATAACCTTCAACTAGGAGGTGTTGGTTAGTAACCCTGGATATCAGCTGTGCTCCTGAAACATATGTTGTGAATGTCAGCCCTGTACTAAGATGAGGGGGTAGAAGGTAGAATCCTGGTCCCTAATGAGTCCTCAGAACTACAAGCAGCTCAGGACTGGTCACCTTCAGTAAAGGTATAGGTAACAGTGAACTTCTGCTGCTCTTGTGGGTGTACATGCAACTGAAGATTATCCTAATAGACCTGGGTCTTAACAATTACAACTAATGTGTTATTATAGGGAAAAACATTGAATTTATATTCAGAAAACATGAGTTCTGGCTTAGGTTTCCATGACATTTGTTGTCATAGCTGGGAAGTAATTTAATTATTCTGAGAATCTATTACTCCACATTAAATTTTGGAAAAATAATACATACTTGTAAAGTTGCTGTGAGAATTCAGTGTAAAACTTGTATGTAAGTCCATTATATATTTCAGAGCTTTACTAAATTAAAAATGTTATTAATAAATAAGTAGCCTTTGGGGGAAAAAGTAAGTTCTTGCTTCTGTTGATCTCTCTAAACATTTCCTAAGAATCAATCTATTGTCTCCTTTTACAACTTGATTATGAACCACCTACTATGTATAAGACAATATTGGTGGCTCAGTGGGTTAAAGCATAGCTCCATAAAGTGATCTTTAGTTACTGCAGCATGAGTTTGATTCCCAGCCAGCGAGGTGACCCACATGGCATGGCAGACCTCTTCTGACCTGCCTGCAGCTCCCCTCAGCAGTGTGTTTCAGTCAGTCTGCCTGTTCTGCTCCCCACTCTGTCTCTGGTGAATCCTATCACCACCATGCCTCTGGCCGGTACCCCAGTTCTTGTGTGCATAGATAAATAAGTCTTATTTTTTTAAAGCAATAACCAGTTATGAATTACTATTGCCCACACCCTCCTCCCCCTAACACACACAAATAAATGTTAAGTAACAAAATGAATTTTGGCTTTTATCCATTGCAGATCTATCTAGCTAACCTTTATAATTCCATGGACTAAATTGCTGATGAATCCGAGAATCTACTGATTAATTTCCTGACCTTTCCCATGCAGGAAGCCTATGAGATCACATTTCAAAGTGGATTTGGCAAAATTATGTATTTAACCTAAGGCTTTTTTGTTACATTAAAAAAAAATTGTGAATAGCACCTAGAAAAGAAACTGGAAAGTAAAAAAAGAGGTAATAAGGGTGGCAGAATAGAAAGAGCTCTTCGTGTATCCTTTCAAGCAATAAGTGGAAAGGAATAAGTAGTACTTAAACCTTACAGCTACACTCTTGCATTTTGGGAAAAGAATCAGAGGTGGGTCGAAAAGTCACTAGTATGGTATAGTCATCATAAGTGATGTTTACAAGTATTTCTGGCTCCCATCTTCTAGGCACAGAGTAATTTGTTTTTTCGGTCCTATTATGGATGGGTGATGTGTGAGGTGTTTATCACTGAGCTTAATCCCCAGCATTTTTTTCCCCTCTACCAGAGTGGCCACCATTGTTCAAAGTGGCCATCACTTCCTCAGACTGCATTCTGGAGATTGGTGGAAAAAGAACAAAACTCCAACTGACCCACAATAAATTTGGAGATGAGCAAGAAATATTTATCTTTTCTGGCACTGAAATTTTTTAGTTTCTTTCTAAGTACAGCATAATCTAGGCTCTCCTGGTTAACCCAGGAGAGTTGTGCTACTATGCCTTGGAGAGGACTAGATGGAAGAAGGCAATAAACTAGTGATTGAAAGTGATAGAGAAAATATGTATCTGGTTATTAGTCAACATCTGCTTTACTGGTTACGTGAAGATGAGTTAAAAGGTACAGAAAAGGGCCCTCCCTGGTGGCGCAGTGGGTTAAAGCACAACACAAAGAAGCTTAAGCCACTTCCTCACGAGTTCGATCCTCACCTGCCCCAGAGGAGATCCACATGGCACAGCAGACCTCTCCTGACCCGCCCGCTGCTTCCCCTCAGCATTGTACTTCGTAGATCTGCCTGTTCTGCTCCCCACTCTGTCTCTGGTGAAGCTTCTCACCGCCCCTGAGCCTCTGGCCTGTACCCCAGTTCTGTATGCACAAATAAATAAATCTTAAAAAAAAAAGTACAGAAAAAAAATTTAAAATTGGGCTATTTGCTGACTTCACAGAGGAATGGAATATAGGGAGGTTGTTTTTTTTACTGAGCAAATGGTGATGCTAGGGATGACTGAGTTGCTCTGTACCTAGATAAAAAGGAAAAGGAAGAATTAGAACAAAACCTGAGGATAAGAGTCTTGGAGAAAGCCGAAGCCCAGAGCTTGAAGTGTTGGGTTCTGTAAGAGTTGGCGAGAAATGTTGAGTGTAGGTGACATCAAAACTTGGAGGTGGAACTGAGATCTCTAATGAAAGACTGTATTTTTGTGGGACATGCAAAATACAGCACTTTTCTTTTTCCTGTAGACTTTACTGCAGGCCCAAAGCACATTTAGGTTCACAACACCTTGGAACTTAATCGGTTTTACTGAAATGTTGATTCCTGCTTAGAACTAAGTACAAGTCTTAAGTCCCCATGGGTCAGACATAATTGGTAAACATTTTATACTTCAAACACACACATTAGTCTGTTTTCTGGAATCACACTGAGACTTTGAGACTGTAAAAAAATGAGTCAGGTGACTTGTAACTCAAAGTTGTCAAAGCTATAGGAGAGAAATTTATAACTTCCTTGTTTAGAGTTTTCAAGTTATTTTTGGAAAAACTTAGGTGATTTTCCTGTTTTTGAAATTTTTAATTGAGGTTACACTGATTTACAACACTGTAATCATGTTTCAATGAAAAATAATTGGTAAACATTGCTGGTTTTCAAACAAGCTGCAGTTAAAAGGTAGGCAGCAAGCCAAGAAAAGGGTTTTCTGCTAACCCCATCACTCCATTTCAGAGTGTCTTTGCCTCACTCTATTGTAAATATTTAGAGTTCCAGATAAGAATTTATAGGGCTTTTCTTGTCAGTTATATATATACATATAAATTTTATTACGTCATTCTTCATATTGTGCATTTTTTTTTTATCTCAGTTGCAATCTCCATGGGCTCCCACTACCAATTCGCCCGTGTGCCATCACCACAGTCCAGTGTACTCTTCTCATCCAAAAAGCTTTGGAAGTTCAGTTTTTGGGGAGAAGTTTAAATACCTTTGTATGTACTATCTTTATTAAGGAAAAAATAAAAATGTCAGTAATATCCAACCAAAACTCAATTTCAAATCCTGTGTTGCTTGGTCTCATCTGAATATTTTCCTGGGAAGAGTCCCTGCTTACCATTCTCCACCCCTCTGCCAATTAACTCTACTTGTCATGAAGCGTCCCCCCTCTCTTTGCCTCAGAACAACTGCAAATGTCATGCTGAATGCTTAGATATCTTAGACATTTATTTTGACTTCTGCATCCCCCTATAACTTAGAATTTTCATTTCAGAGTTTGAATTGTACTTTTATTCCATACTTGGTATTCTCCACAGCCTCTGATTTTGTTCAGTTTTGTGAATGGTCTGGGAATTTGTCAAAACCAAGCTACCATGACTTCAGCTACCCCTTCTTCAATTACAGAAACTAAAGTAAAAAATTTATTTTGAAGTAGAACTGAATTACCAGTTCTTGTGTATGTGTGCTTTATAGCTCAAATTAGAGCACCAAGAAAGAATCATGCTGGCTTATACCCACTCTCCAAGAGAAATAACAAAGGGACAAATCTTCCAAACTTAAGAAGACAATTGGAAAGCAGGCTGCCAATTTTCACTCTTCAGCCTATCTAAGGGAACATTCTTATAAAGTAAAAATGTGGATCGAGAAAGAGATCAGTGCATCAAGTATTAGTGTTCTGTATCAGTCACCTGCTTATGCAAATTCCTTGTGCTGGTGCTGAAGCCCAAACTCCTGTAACCACTTTCAATGGATAATGAACTGTTGCACCATATGCCCAAATATGGTTCAATGGAGTGATGGCAGGTTCATGCATTTCACATTTCTGATCACTCGTTCTATATAATCAACATGTTCAGTCTCACACAGGACCAGCAAAAATTCCAGAGCTGTATCTCATATGCAGATTAGTTGAATAGAGTATTTTACTGCTCAAAATTCTGAAACATTCAAATGGAGGTTTGTGGCAGGCTCCATTTAGCATTCCAATATCCCACAGATATTTAAGCATCATTAGATCAGCTGGGTGTTAAGGCCCAAGTGATAGAGTGTTTGTAACGCTACTGGACAGGCAGGGGAGCCTTTTCCAGGCCAGCTTTAAAGTTGGGTAGTCAGAGCAGCATATCCAAAAATGTGATTTATGTTACAGCCAAAAATCAAAGAGGCCCACTAAATATTTAACTCCTTTCTTTGAATAGTTCGATGTATATCAATTGACATTCCTTTGAACGGTGTAACATGACTGAAAATAACACTAAACTGGAATATCCTTGACTTTTCTTAGGGTTTATCTCTATCTTCCATGTATTTTTCTTCCAAGATATTGTATATGTTTTGCACACAAGGTCCAAAATGCCCGATGTCCTCAAGGTAGAGAGCAGTAGAATGTTCAAATGCCTGCAGATTTGATTATGCTACAGAACCAAAAGTTTAACATAGATATGAATTAAAATTGTGAAAAATACTGTTGTGTCTTCCAAGAGAAAAAAATTGATTCTAGTTGTCCTGGCTTATTGTTATTTGTAAATCATCATTTGCCACCTCAATGGCCTCACATCAGTTACTACATGTTTTGTTGATTTGCTCTAGTCAAGTCTAACTATATAAATAAACTCCAATTGATGTTGCCACCTGATAAGACATCTAATCACTCTTCTGAATCCATCTGCTTTTTTTCAATGATGAAAAAAAAATGGGAGTTTAAATGAATGTGAAAGGAATACCATTAGTGTTCATGTGCTAGGGTTGCCCTAACGAAGCACCACAAGCTGTTGGCAAAAAACAACTGAACTTGATCATTTCACAGCTGTGGAAGTCAGGGTCTTGGCAAAACCCAGACTCGCCCTGAAATTTGCACAAGTGAGTCTCCTCACCTCTTCCTAGCTGCTGGTGGTTGCCGGCAGTCCCTGATGGCTTTCAAGCATATAAACCAACCTTGAAAGAAAGGAAGTTGTTGATGGTGGAGGACTCTGGGAGCTTCCGTGGTGAGTGCTGTATGTCACATACATCTGAAGAGGTGTGATGCCAGACCTCTGATCATACACAGGGTTGTCTTTTTAGGGCAGTCACTGAGGCTGCTCATCCTTCACGATACTTCAAGCTACATATTTAAAATCCATTGACCTCAAAGTCTCTCCCTCATCTTTCCCTTCCATGTCCTTTACCCCTTTCCCCCTTCCCACTTTTTCCTTCCTGTTTCCTCTTTATCTTCATCCTTGTGTTCTTCCCTTTCCGTTTTCATCTATATCTGCTACGAATTGCCATCCTATATAGTTTATTTCTCTTACCTCTATCAAGGATTATTTTAGAAACCTACTGTTCTAAAAAAAAAAAAAAAAAAAACCTTAGTTTTTTTTAGATCAGGTGATAGTATATAAATATTTAAATATTTTTTCATTTCATATAATCTACTGCATGTATTCCATTTTCCAAAGACATTCAAATGAAGTAAGACAGTCTCAGATATTCATTCCTAAACCATCATTTCAATGAGTCTAAACTACAGCTATGAGAACACCCCAAGTCTCTGATGCAAGTTTCTTAAAACTGTAAATAACCCAGGTACAGAAAGAGAAAGTAAACCAATACATGAACTCAGAAAAATCAAAACAAACTTTTGGAATAGGAGACCCCTTGGTGTTTACTGTGAGAGAAGGATGCAGAAGGATGGGTAAATCAGAACAAGGAAAATAATGCTATGGTGAAAGGTAGAATTGAGTAGTATAAATACACGTTGATTCTTTTTTTTTTTTTTTTTAAGATTTATTTATTTGTGCACACAGAACTGGGGTACAGGCCAGAGGCTCAGGGGTGTGAGAGGCTTCACCAGAGACAAAGTGGGGAGCAGAACAAGCAGATCGACAAAGTACACTGCTGAGGGGAGCAGCGGGCGGGTCAGGAGAGGTCTGCCACACCATGTGGTCACCTCCGGGGCAGGCGGGAATCGAACTCATGCGGAAGCGGCTTTAGATTCTCAGTGCTGTGCTCTAACCCGCTGCGCCACCAGGGAGGGCCACACGTTGATTCTTAATGTTGTACACCACTTACATAATGGTATAATGCAGTGTTACTCTAACTTAAAGGAAAAAAAAATATGGCATACAAGTGCCCCATACTGTAAACGAAAAAGAATAGATATTTAAGCATTACTTCTTACATTGCCTCTCTTGAGCCTTCCTGATCTTAAACCAATTCATCTAGCAGGCAGAACCTAATTCACACAAAGAATCCAAGCTGCAAGGAATTTTGGGTAATAGGGATTTAATCTTTCTGATCTCAGTAATAGAACTGTGTCTTGAAGGCTGAATGAGCCTTCCCAAAATTTTTCCAAAATTAGAAATCTGGATGTCACCAATGTGGTGCCATGGGAGATGGCTGCATTTCCCACTTCTGTGGACAAACTTACAGTAACACACAGCACGCAAAGCAGTTTCCTCTGAAAGGAATACTATATCCAGATAGGTGACTGCGATACCTCAGACAAATAAGGAAAACCCACATCAAACATCTTGGAAAGGCTGCAGCACTCCTAGCATTTTCTCACCTCTGCCATAGTGCCAGGTACTCAGGTGGGAACCCAGACACCCAGGTTCTCCTGACTGAAGGCTTGCGTCACACCTCTCTAGCTTAGAGTGGAAACGTGTTGACTCACC
Source organism: Condylura cristata (assembly GCF_000260355.1). Taxonomy (NCBI): domain Eukaryota; kingdom Metazoa; phylum Chordata; class Mammalia; order Eulipotyphla; family Talpidae; genus Condylura; species Condylura cristata. Next base: position 44,588,939 of record NW_004567104.1, on the reverse strand, counting down.
CTAAAGGCACACTGAGACCTGCACAGTTAGACCTGCTCTGTGTGGTCCTGAAGCTCAGTGTGATTCTTAAGTGAATGGATAGGCTGGAAGCTGAGGCAGTGGTGTTGATTCTAGTGCTGTGATTTCTGCTCTAGACAGGTAATATGTCAAGCCAGAATTGCCAAATACTAATTGGACCACCAATTAGTGGAAAGCTGCTGAATATACATCTTGTTATTTTTTAATTCTAAAAACTATTTTTTCTTTTCAGAACTTGCTTCAACTTCTCACTGTGTGCATATATCTGCATCCTATATAGTCATAAATGCATCTGTTTACTGTCTTGTAGGACCAATGAGAGTCTTGATTCTTTATGCTCTTTTCTCATAGCCTCATTGCCTAGTATTTGCAACCAAGACTAGTAATTATGGGAATTTCAAATTACATGTCTAATGACTGAAAAAGTAGTGTTGAATATGTTGATTATCAATACAATAATGTTTGCCCTCTGAGAAATAGTGTTCAGACAAGTCCAGTTCTTTCTTAAAGGTGGTCTGCTAATTCCTTGACTCACTTAGATGTCCATGAACTGCTCCCTTACAATACTGAGTTATATTATAGTAAAATAACAGAATCATCCTTGATTCCTTGTAAGCAATATTCAAATACATATGTATTTTCCATTTTTTTATTAATATGTACTTTTAATCTTCATTTAAAAAGTTGCCTTTTTAACACTTAAAATATTTTGTGACCAAATACCAAATACAAAGAAATCTGTCCTGATCTCAATAAAGTAATGTTTCTTTTATTTAGGGTAAAGACCTTTATATTCACAGCTACAGTCACAGTAAAATGCCTGTATAATGTGACAGATGAATCACACTGGGTTATTAATAAGATAAATGAGAACTATTTTTGGTTAAATCAATTGTGGAAAGATTCAGAATTGCCTCCTTGTGAGACACTGAATTCAAAAGATAAAATCATTTACCTCCCTGACATTCTGCCTCTTATTTTAAATCAAACTTAGTTTTTACATACTGTTGAGAGATCAACTGTCCAATATGTATTCTGTAACTACCTCCTATAAAGTCAATGCCACCTGTAAATTGCTAGGATGCTTAGAGTCCTTGCACTACAAAGAAACAAATATAAAACACTGAAGGAGTAGATGACAGTACTATTTTTGGTAAGTTCATCACTTTAAAGAATCTAAGAAAAATTTAAAAGTCCTTTCAAAAATATCTAAATCCAAGCAACTCAGATTGTACATTGAATGATCCTCTCTATATCCTCAAACAGACAACAATAATGAAGATACTTCCTAATTGTAGGTAAACTATACAGGCAAAATTCTCACACTAAAGACTGACCAAAAATGGAACCTAAGTTATACTGAGATTACATTTCCATCACATGGGAGTGTATTTAGGAATAAGATGAGCACCTAAACTGAAAGTTTTGTCAAATATTTGTCTATGTTAAAATTCTATCTCCACATCAAAAAAGTGTCTGTCAGTAGATTATATAACATCCACCCAAGTGCACCCTAAAGTTGTTGTCCGATTGTCTGTCTTGAAGTTGACTTATAATATTCATGGAGTCTGAACATTCAACCCTCTTTTTTTTTTTTTAATTTATTTGTACATACAAAACTGGGGTACAGGCCAGAGGCTCAGAGGTGGCAAGAGGCTTCACCAGAGACAGAGTGGGGAGCAGAACAGGCAGATCTACGAAGTACAATGCTGAGGGGAGCAGCGGGCGGGTCAGGAAAGGTCTGCTGTGCCATGTGGATCTCCTCCGGGAGCGGGATGGAACTCAAGCGGAAGTGGCTTCAGCTTCTCAGTGCAGTGCTTTAACCCGCTGCACCACCAGGGATGGCCCTCAACACCAGGGATGGCCCTCAACCCTCTTATTTTACTGGTAAGGAAACTGTGCTTACTCCTGCTTCACAGCACTGCATTGACTATTTTTCCAAATGCTGACGTGTGTTGCTCAGGATTGGAGGACCTTATGCAGTTACAGAAGTAGGCAGGCCAGATGGCCTGATGCTGAGATAGCCGTGCAATGTTTCTATTACTCTCCCTAAGATGTTAGGTAATGGCTCCTTAAAAGAACTTATTTCACATGTGGTCAGGAAATAAATACATAATTTATTTGACACTTAACATATTTGTTACACTAGTAACAATACACTAGTTATTTTTTTTAAAGATTTATATATGCGTACAAGAATTGGGGTGTAGGCAGAAGTACGGGGTAAGAAGATTCACCAAAGACAGAGTAGGGAACAGAACAGGTAGATCTACTGAAATACACTTCTGAGGGGAGCAGCAGGCAAGAAGTCTGTTGCACCATAGGGATCAGCTTGGCCAGGGATTGAACTCATGCCCCAGTGGCTGGTGTAGCTTGAGATTGCTGAGACTTTAATCCCTGTGCCACCATCACCCACACGCCCCCCCCCCCGACACAGTAGTGTTTTTATGTTGTACAACTGGTTAAGGACAAACACCCCTTTAATTACAAAACCTAAGTGTTTCTTGCACTAGCTGAAAGATTGTTTCACTGCAAAATAATATAAGGAACAAGACTAAAGAGAGCATAAAGTACCAAGCACAAATAAAATCAAAGTTAAATGTTTGTGAAAATCACTGTTGAATTTCCCCTTTATTCTGGAAACTTCTGAATGAGCAGTGTAAAAAGTTTGCCACTAGATAGACACTTTTAAAATACACTTTTAAAGACAGTACACTGAGAATTAAATCACCAGTAACTCCAAATTATAGGGCCAATGAATCTACAGATTCCATTTATAGGATGCATGTCATCCAGAGGAATCAAAGATACTTTATATAACCCGATTAAAAACACAGGTTTAGGTCTCAGCATTGCTAGACTTGATACTGCTACCACTGAGGTACGTTCTGGCCGCCCTTTAGCAGAAGACAGCTGTGCCACCCTGGACGGAACACGGGGCCAGTCCTGACTGAACCACACATCAGCTCCTAACCCAGCACCATAGAGCTGTGTGTTGCAAAGCATGGTCTGGAAATGGGAATGTCTAAGAAATTGCATTAGATGCAGTCATCCGGGAAATTATAGTTTTTTCTCTCTCATGCCTTTGTAGTCAGACTGTCCTTGGGGTCAAAATCCACTTTGACCATTTACTAGCTACCTGCTCTTGGGCAAGTTATGGAAATGTGAAAGTCTGTTTCTTGTGTTCTTTACTATTTATAATAAATCAGATGATGTAAGAATTGAGGCCACTACATAGCAGATGTTCAAAAACCATGTTTTCCTTTTGCTTAATGATTTGAGAATTTTTTTTTCAATGTTTACGTTATTTCATAGCCAGATTTGTTTTTTTATAATTTTTACTTATGCATGTAAGAACTGGGGCTTAGGGCAGAAATAAGGGATGTGAGAGGAGTCACCAGAGACAGAGTAGGGAGCATAACAGTCAGAGCTACTGAAATACACTGTGGGGAGCAGCAGGCAAGAAGTCTGCTGTGCCATATGGGTCAGCTCCCTGGTGGGGGATCAAACTTCTACTGCAGTGGCTGGCAATAGCTTGATAACCAAGAGACCTTACCACCTGCACCACCAGGGAGGCTCTAAATTTGTTTTCTTGTCTGTTTAGGAAAATTTTATCACCTCTAGGTAAATGCATGTACAGTATGATGTATATATGTATCATTATATCACTTTATTACCTATTCAGGTATATTCATTTATGTGTATGTCTGTAATGGTATGCATTTACATACATGGAGAGATTTTTTGAGGTATTTAGAGTGTAGAATATTTTATCATTTAAAAAATGTCGTGTCTCTAATTTTTTTTTGGAGTGGAATGGAAGATGTATATGATTTTTTTTAGTATTTTACAAAAAAATGAAAATTGTGTAAGGTTATGATTTTTGTCTTAGGAATTATTGATCCTCTATAAATATAGTTTTTTCAAGTTTCAAGTTTTAAATAATGATTCTTCCTATATTTTTTTGTCTGTCTCTCCTTTCCATCTGAATCTCTAAATACATATATATGAACATTTGGAACTATCTCACTGGGTCAGTAATGCTCCTTTTTCAGTGCCACATCTATATAAATAAGGTTAATGATATTGCTATGTTTCATTTGTTAGTAAATCAGCACAGTGCATTTCTCTTCAGACATTGTGGTACTCATCTTCAGTAGTTTAATTTCTTTTAATGTTAGCATTTATATAATCATATTTTCTCTTAAACATATATATGATTATGACAGTTTCTATAATATGCTCTCATGCTTGTCCTATCATCCTTGGTATTTCTGTGCTTCTTTCTACTGGCTAAATCTTCTCCGGGTTATAGAACATATTTTCCGGCATCTTGGGATGACTAATAAATTGGACAGGATGCCTAACTTGGAAAAAAAAAAAAGATTGTAAATAAGGTATTTGCAGATCATTGGCATCCTTTTGAGTCTTTTAAGTTTTCATATTTTCTGGAAAATACTGAGCATGAATCTAGTTAGTGTCCACCCTGTTGAAGTGTCACCTGTTTTCCAACAGATAATCCATCCCACTGCTATCTGCTGGGTTGTCTCTCTGACTCTGTCCTTCTGACACCTACTCTGAGTTTCAGATAGCAGAAACCAGGCTCTATTATTGGCTCCCTTGCCTAGCAGTCGGGCTCCAGTGGGGCCGGCTGTGATGACCACATTCTGCAACTGGCAACCAGCCTCACAGCTGATGTCTAGTGACTGGGCTCTTACGGCTGGCAATTTGGGGTCGACAGCCAATAGCCGGCAGTAAGCAGCAGGCTCCCCTGGCAGGTGGCCGGCTGCTGGGACTGTGTTGGACTTACAGCTGGTAGCTGGTGGCAACAAGCAATGGGGCTGTTTCGGTTAGTGATTGGTGGCTGATCTCCCATGGCCAGGAGTGGCTGGACTGGGGCCTCCCTTCTCCAGAATATCTTACTAGCTCTGCTGACTTGGAGCTCTGGTAACAAACTAACTGAAAGCCCCGAGTCATCCAGTCCCTAGAGCCACTGCCCAAGCGAGAGAGCAGTAGCAAATGGCACCCTATTTATCCCCCAAAGTCCCAGAATGCCTGCTTAGCTCCGCCCTTGGGTCTCTCATTTCTCTCTCTGGTACTGCTGGGAGTTGTAGTTTCCAATCATTGGAGTAGGGGGTGGAATCCATAAAGCTACAGTAGGGGATGGAGTCCACAAAACTCTGCAGAGTTCCTTTAGGACATCCTTTCCTCTTAACAGGATGATTATGTGATCTTTGTTGAGCTGGTGAATGACTTTGATTTGCATGTGTTGATCCCAGCCTTGCATCCTATGGATAATCCCACAGTTAAATTAGTGATTCCCTGACTATATTTTCTTTCAGGTTTTATTTGCTTGGATCTTGATAAGGATTTTTGTATTTGTGTCCATCAGAGATAATTGCTCTGTAGTTTTCATTTTCTGTGCTTTCTTTGGTTTTCTTTTTGTTGTTGTTGTTTGTTTTTTTCTGGTCTTGTGAAATGTGTGTGTGACCTTTGCCCTCTTCAAAAATTTGTTGAGGTGTTTAAGGTGCATAGGTATTAAATCCTCTTTGAATGTTTGAATATTTGGTAGATTTAATTTGTGAAACCATCTGATCCTGGGTTTTTGTTAACTTAAAAAAATTATTTATGCATATAAGAACTAAGATACAGACCAGAGATACAGGGTGGGGGGGGCTCACTAGAGACAGAGTGGGGTACAGAACGGGCAGACTAACTGAAATACACTCCTGAGGGGAGCAGAAGGGCAAGACAGGAGAGGTCTTCTGGGCCATGTGGGTCACTTCTTTGGCCTAGGATCAAACTCTTGCTGCAGTGGCTGAAGATCACTTCATAGTGCTGTGCTTTAATTCCTTGCACCACCAGGAAAGCCCTGGGTTTTGTGCTTAAGTAAACTTTTGGCTCTTATTTCTATGTTTGTGATTGGTCCTTTAAAGTTGTCTTGGCTTCATCCTGGTTCAGTATTGGAAAGGTTGTATATTTTTCTTTTTTTGGTAGTATATTTCTTAAAAGTGTACATTTCACCCAAAGTTTCCAATGTGTTTGCATGTAGACATTTATAGTAATCTTTTGGTATTTCAGTGGTATTTGTTATAATTTCACCCTTTTCATTTCTGATGCTTTAATTTAGGTTTTTCTCTCAGTGTGGCTAAGGGTTTATTTATTTTGTTTATCTTTTTAGTTTCTATGTTATTTCTTCCCTGACGTTTATTATTCCCTTCCTTCCACTTTCATTTGTTATTTTTGTAATTCCTCCAGATGTAAAGTTAGACTGTTTGAGAATTTTTTCTTTATTGATGTGGGCTTGTATTGCTATGTGTACTTCTATTCATACCACCTTTAGTGCATGCCATCGGATTTGATAGCTTGTCTCTTCACTTTTGTAGTCTACAGAATTTTTTTTTCTCCTTTGATTTCTTCATTAACCTAGGAGATATTCAATTATTTTTACTGGATTTCTTTGTGTGGCTTAAGTCAGAAAAAATGCTTGATGTAATTTCTACTTTCATATTTTTTTAGACAGTTTTTATGTTCCATATGCACTTGAGAAGAATGAGTATTTATTGGGTGTAGAGAGGAAATCCTGTATAAATTATTATTAAGTTCCTTCAGCATAAGTTCAGTTTCCACCCTGGAGCTGACCCACATGGCGCAGCAGACCTCTCCTGACCTGTCCGCTGCTCCCCTCAGTAGTGTACTTCATCAGTGTGCCTGTTCTGCTTCTACTCTGTCTCTGGTGAGTCCTCTCACCACCCTTGCACTTCTGGCCTGTACCCCAGTTCTGTATGCATAAATAATTTTTTTTTTTTAAAGAAAGCCACTACTATTACATTGGTGTTGTCCATGTGTTGCTTTAGGTCTGTTAATAGTTGTTTTATATATTGGATTATACCTGTGTTGTGCTTAAATATTGGTAACAGGATAAAAGGGTGAGGGGATGGGGTTCTCCCATTGCTTAAACTGGAGCTGGACTAATGCTCTGGATGATTCATCTAAAGCCTCAGTCAGGAAACAAAATACCATTCTCACTGTGGAGATCCCTTTCCCAGTCTGAGTCACTAGAAGCTGTGCCATCCCTGAGTCTGTTTGTGTCCAGTTATGACCCTAGCCATGTGGTAGGCTTTAACTGCTCCCCCAGTTTCCAGACATTGCAGCCATCCAGGAAGAAACCAACATTGTTGACGATGAATTGGTAAGGTATACAGTGAGTTATGACTGCATTTTCAGTCATATGGAAAGAAGATTGTGGAAATATAGCTATTTAGCCATGTCTTGGGTCCACCCCACTTGCTATCTATTTCTGCATAATTATCAACTCTATTCTCTTCCCAGATCATTTATTTATCCTTGTTCTCACTGTACCTGGCCTCAAAACCCTGGAGAGATGATTATTAACATGCTGTTTCATGTATATCTCACCAGGACACTATTCGTTTGGTCATATATAGCTACAATATGCACAGAAGTCCCAGAAATATTCCTGAGAATTGCCCTACCAGAAACCCATATCTATTAATGTCAGTTGACTAAAGCAGTAGTCTTCATTCTGTTAAACTGTATATCTAATCTGGAAGAATACACTAATATATAAAAATAACAGCTTAGAAGTATCTATGCTGTCCACAGCAGAGTATCTAGAATTGGATCAACCCAGTAGTCACTAAAAAACAAGAAATGGAATGTGTATGTGTGTATCTGTGTGTGTGTGCACGCATGTGCTTGTGTTTGACACGGGAGACCAGCTAATCAGGGCATTGGAATATAAACAAAAGCATCACTTTAATTGGGTTGAGGGTACAGACATTAGGTCTTGCTATAGGAGTAAAATCCCTGAGTCACAGGTAAATTTGATAAACATCCCTATATTACTTGCTCTAAATTTGTTATCACAACCCCCATAAGAGAAAATAGTGACTTGCATTTTAATAGTTACTGTATGATCTTTTAATCCTTTCTTACAATGGTATGAAATAAATACTATTGTTACCTTTGTTTTACTAATAACAACTTGAACAGGATGAGCAACTTCTCATGGGTCATAAAGTAATAAGTAGTGCAATGATTTGATAAGTTGTCTGAGACCAGATGTTTAATTTCTAGATTATACTCATTATAGGGTTCTTTGACATAGTTTACTAGTGGAGATCAATGACAAATTTTCAGGAGTACACTTGGACATGGGTATGTGAAAGAGGAAATTTCAGCCCTTGGCATTGCCATAAGAGACCACTAACAGTGTGGGTGATAATAGGTACCCCCAGGACACCCACTTTTGGGGCTGAATGTCAACAATAGCTAGCAGGCTGTTCACGCTTATAAGTAGGTACTAGGTTCATTCCGTTTTAACTGGTTTTGAATGTTTTCCACCATATCAAGACCTACACTCCTTGAAGTTAGGACTGTGCCTCATTAACATTAATTTGTATTATATGGGATATTCAGTAAACCCAGTGAAAAAATAAGATAAAATGGAAAGGAATGACAGATTTTTTCCAAATGATTTTTGCCTCGCTTTATACTTTATAGTTTCCTTGAAATTGGTCCTACCCTCAGTATAAGTTCTTAAATAGTGAGAAAGTAAGTTAAACAGGCTCCCATCTTACTGTGCAAGTTCCTTTGAATTTTATTAATGCTGATCTGATATGCTATATGCCTAATGTGCCCGTTTGGAGAGAGAGAGAGAGAGAGAAAAAAAAAAAAAAAGGATGCAGAGTGAATTTTTGGTGCCATATTTGAGACTCTACTCCTTTTTATTTTTTTTTTAATCTGTTCTGTATATCCCCCCCACCCCCCACACTCTATTCCTCTCTGTGCAGTTGTCTCCCGGTAGCTCCCATTTTCTCTGACTGACTTCCTTTCGTGGGGACTGTCACTGGTTCAGAATTTAGAGATTGATAATAATGTCTTGTTCTTGTGCTGTAATTGCTATGTCAAGACGGCAGACGCAGCAGGCTGCCACAATTTTAACACTGACTAACGAGCAGATTTGCTGGGTTCTGATTAATTTTAGGGGGGCAGGATGCCTCACTTTAATACAAATCACTAACAATCCACTAGCATACTCATTCATGGTAGTCAAAGCAATATGTCTTTCAATATATTAATGTTGTGTGATCTCATCACAACTTTTCAGAATATTTATCTAATTTTAAGTTTATTTAAATAAAGGAGACGCTATATTATTTCTTCTAATAGCTAAGGAAACTAGGTCAGAAATAGTTCAATTATCTTCCTAGCCAAGTGAAGACTCATTAATAACACAACTAGAATTGTACAGTGTTTTCCAACAAGCCAATCAGACTATACACCCTCTCAACAAACATAGATAGAGTTAATTAATATAGCATTAGTTTATAATTTATCCTTATCGAGGTTTTTGAAGAAAGATCTTTAGTGTGGAATTTTGTTGTGCTAATCTACACATATGATTCCATTAGACAATCCCTATAGCAGATCATGTGAATGAAACAATTGCCTTTGGGCCTTTAATAGAAGTTGTATTTGCAAAAAGATTATGAGATTGTAACTGGAACTATATTGTATTCATAGTTTGAGATAAAGTCTGAACAATGCCTACTGAAGATATTTGAATTAATAGGTAACCAGCAGGGAAACTTAATTTCATCTAAATGTATACTAAAAATTTGTACAGGGCCAGAATGTTGGACAGTCATGCAATATTTGGTCAAGACTGTCTGCTTTCCATCTGCATAACTAAAAAAAAAAAAAAAAAAAACCTGAGTACTTTAAACTCCCATTTATAGTTGACAAAAATGCTAAGAGATGAACAAGAATGGCAACCAGCTCTTAGCATAGATCTGCGTTGCAGTGGTGTGCATATCTTGATGATAACAAGGACAGAGCAATGGGGTCGGACATTGAACAGAATGTACTCTGAGGGCCCTTCCAGGGCTATCCATCTATGAAAATAGCTCATCAGTAATGCCCCAAGTAGGTTCACATTACCACATGGGTTTTAAAGGTTTCTTCAAGTGGTAGATTTTGTAGTATATATTGTGAGTGTCCTAAGGTAACAGAGAAATCAACCCCCTCAGCAGCTGCTTATCTCTAGGTTCCCAGAAGTTAACATTTAGGGATTTGTAGAAAACCCATCGCCCTGGTAGAAACAAAAGGTCACTCTTCTTGCTCAGAATGAAACCAGTAAGTGCTTAAAGTTAATCTCCCTAATATGCTAAAGGCAGCAATGGCACAAGCTGAAAGCTGCTGCAGTTGTCTCCCGGCAATAACGCCTTAAATTGTGTTGGCTTCCAAATCCCTGCATTGCTGAAATTCAGCTGAAGTATACCCTCTCTAGAAAGCATCACACATAATCGCTCTGAATTGTTATTCATAGGGAGGCAAAAATCACATGCTGATGTAGATGACTCCTGTTGTTAGGTTCTTTGCAGGGCAGGAAAAACTTCTTTTTGAGATGAAAATTATGCTGCCATTGTCTTCACAATCCTACTGAAGAGCCTAAGTAGTGTCTATAGAAAATTTTTTCCCTATACATTTTCTTGGTTTCAATTCTTTTTTCAACTTTCTTGAGGTATAATTGATCCATTTGTATAAAGGATACAATGTTATGAGTTAAAATATGTGATTGTAAAGATTCCTAAAATCAAGTTAATTTCCATATCTACCCAACACATAATTTTTGTTGATTTTGCTTCTGGTGTGCACATAATTCTACTGTCACATATTTCAATTATCAATATTGGCAACTATCATCACATACAACTACTATTGACACTTGCAGTTAGTTCCCTAGACCTTATTTCATAACTGAAAGTCTGTGCCATGTTTACCAATCTGTTTATTCCTTAGGGAGGACCCACAAGCTGGGGGTTCCTTCCACATTGTATGGGGCTGTGTAGGAGTCCAGCTTCTGGCAACTGTATTTCAGTCCATCACTTAATGGATAGGATCACCGTGCAGGTTTTTGGATTTCTTCAAAGGGCCTTTATCCCGGTGTAGTTATGTATTCAGTGTACACGGGGCAGTAAAGAAATACAGGAGTTACTTACATTGCCATTCCCACGTAGTTATGAGCCAGTCTGTAGTCTAAACCTAATGCATTGGAGATGAGGAAATGGACCTAGAAGACTGACTTATGTAACTCAAAAGCAAAAGTGCTGTCACTAGTCATTTTCAGTGAATATATAGCAGTTCTTCTGTGACGAGGAAGTTTTTATATGACAGGGAACTTAATACTAGAAGACACTGTGGGCAAATGACTTCAGAAGTTAATGTGTGAACAGTGTTAGAGGCCAGCACTCCACTGCAAATACCATGTTTTTTAAACTTCCTTTAAGAAGTTAGATCAGAAGAAAATACATGCAGAGCAACATATTAGAGCATTCAGGAGAAATGAACTTGTGAATAATCTATGAAAGAGTTTGGGATCCTAATTTTTACACACACAAAAAAGTGAAATTCAACCACATAGTCTTTAAAATGCAAAGAACACTACCACGCCTACTTAAAGCCTAAACTCAGCTGTGGCTTTTCACACTATCTAGTGACATATATTAACTCTTCTAGGTGAAGAAATTTGAACATGAAGTGTAATCTGAGGAAGGATGCTGGAGTTTAACTTAGCTCTAGAGATTTTGAATTTGAGCACTTCTTTCTTTATTTGTGTGGTTTAGTATTCAATCTGCAATGTTTTGTCAAATACCTTGACCTTTCTTCTGAGGAAAGAGAAGCTTGAATCTCCTCATTGATAGCTGAACTGACTTTAATCAATGGTAGATTGAATATTTCTGAATTTTGCATGTGAATGATAGTGGGTGATCTCTAAAGGGAAGTAAGTGCTCTTGCTGTCTCTTCAGCTCCAAGTGATTTTAATTCAAGGACTTAATATCACAAGAGATTGGCAAGACATGCACTGAAGTGTTAGTGGTCCTTTGAGAGTTGAATGAGAACATAGGTCTTCTCAAGGTGCTGAATGGATGATGGAAGGCATAAGTATACTTACTTGCCATTAACGGGAAGAGCAAAGAATATTCAAGCTGAATTTGCAGTGTCCTTAACATTACAATCTCCTAGATTTTAAAAGTGAAGCACCCAAAAGTCCTTTTGTGTTGTACATCAGAGCTTCTTAAAGGAAAGTGGCTTCTTGATTTAACCTGTGAGAATATTTATTCCCCTTTCTTACTTATTGACTTTTCCCTGAATCAAGCAAGTTCTGCTTTTCTTTTGTTGAGAAATGGCAGGCTGAGATTTTTTTTCTTTTCTTCTCTTTATTATACAGCAAATTAATAAAAATAGGCATTTTTGTACCTTGAAAATCGTTTTCTGGAAGGGCCTATTGTGGCAAGGCACTTTGGAATGCCATCTGATTAACTTAGGCACATTTTCATGTCGTTAATCACTTTGCAGAATTTGCACTGTATCTGTTTCAACTAGACAATTTTGTTTACTTTGCAGATATTGTTGCAACCAATTGTTGACTAAACTGTTCTTAAGAAACTAATGCTTTAGCTTTCTCTTGCTGCAGTATGAAGTAATGATAGTAGGCGAAAGACAATTGCCTGTTTTAAATATCTTTTCTTATCCACAAATAGATTGCTAAACAGTTGACTAATTGTTTGAGGTGTGTTTTTAAAATCTGATGTGTCGAGAGATGGATTATAACTCTAGCTCTCCTTGTCCACTGTTGAGTGATTCAGGGAAAGTTATTTTCATTCTAACTTATAAATTCTCTTTATGTGCCAAGAGAAGATAGCGAGTATAAAGTACCCATTTCACAAGAGTTTGAGCAATATCTTTGAAGACAAATATAAAACCTTTCCAAACCCAAAGTGCCATATAAATGTTTAATTAGCAATGATTAAATATCCCAATAGATATATTAGTCTTACTTTTTGAATATTTATTTGCCCTTATTTTGCTAGAAATTCTAGATAAACCAAATTGTACATTGCTCTTGATTAAACATTTATACAAACAAGTACCTTGGCACACTGGTTTCGGTTCATGTCTGAATAGCCTAGGGTGTAAGTTCTTGCAGCTAAGTTTAATTTTCTGCAAGGATACTTTGCACTTTCCATTGGAACATTCTTCAGTTCCAATCACACAGTTCCTTTTGAGGTTCAGCACAGACACTGATAATCTAGGTAAGTTGTGGCAGATGTTTTCTTTGATTCCCTACATATTTAGTACATAACAAGCAAACAAATGCGATTTTGACCAGATTGTAGCGAAATGAGTGTCGTAGGGAAGGGCAAGTTAGGAGGAGTTTGTACCCAGCACTTTGAGATGGAAAAGTGTCTCGTTGAAGAGATGGGGATGAGGGTCGAAGGGTGTATTAGCTTAGAGTTTGCAACCTGAGGGCAGGGAACATTTCCGTGGAAACAGAGTGGATCTGCGCAGCACACCCCGGTTTCCCAGAGGAGAATCCCCAGGTGATGGCATTCTCTCTTCCCCTGGTGTTCTCAGTGGTGTCAGATAATTCTCAAATATTTTTTCTTCATAGTTTTTCCCTTTGTGTGGATCTTTTGTGTATTATTATCTTTATTTAGGTCACTAACTTGATCTTCTCTTTGGTCTCTTCTGTTTCCATAATCTTCTGCAGAATTTATTTCCTCTTGATATTTTTATATCCTGAATCTGTTCCTATTTGAAGCTAAAATTTCTATTTTCTGATCATTTTATTTCACACATTCGTTTGTTTTTCTCATATCTTTTTATCAGCTTTTCTGCGTGTTTTTCCCATTTCTTTGAATTTCTTTATCATCATGATTTTGAATTCTGGATCTGCATGACTGCAGTTTTCTGGAATGTTCCGTCCTTGTGATGACATATTCCTTTAGGGTCTCAGGGTGCCATGTGTTATCTTAATCTGCCCAGTTTACAGGCTTTGGTTTCCCTTTTTAAAAGTGAATGTAGCAGTAACTTAGAGACTTGCAGTGGTTCTACTTTTCCAGCTGGCTGTTTTCTGTTAATTGATTTAGCTTTTCTAGTTTTATGTGATTTTAGGTAAGTGACATTTCAGAACTTGTACAACTCAGAGATCCAATCTTGTATCTGTTGTTAGGGAGTTAGGTAGGTGCTTGGAAAGTTCCAGACAGTGGTGGGAATGGGTTCGGTCAAGTGACTGACTTGCATATGTACCATTGTCAATTTATCTCATCTTGAAGGTTCCAGACAGAAGTATCTGTAGTCTGAGAATTGTCACTTCTACTTCCTAAGGTAGGTATCAGTCCTGGGTATGGGGAAAAGGAGTGTAGGGAATGCCCTGAGCCCTTTTCCTGGGGATCTGGCTCTCTGGAGAACCTCAGCACCTCTATACATATATCTCCTTAGTCACAGGTATGTGCCTCCACACCTCTCGGCTCTCTCTTCCCCCGGGGACCAGCCTGTCATTAGTACCTTGGTTTGTTAAGTCAGTATTTAGCTCTTGCTCACAGCCTTCTGGCATTTCTCTCTATCCATCTCTTGTTTAATTAAACATGAATTTCCCCTTTGCCCAAGAGGTGTTCTGTTTTAGTCCCATGCCATGAGACCCTCTAGGTGGAGCAGCGATGAGGATTAACTTTCCATTTCTTCTGAGAGCAAAGCAAGAAACTGCCTCCTAAGCCCTTTCTAGTCTCTAATATGTTTAATCCACTATGTGTTACATTTTGTGTATGGGTTAGATAATGGTCTTGCTTCATTCTTTGGCCTGTGACTGTCCATTGGTGAATAACTTGCTAGTGTTTTATTATACTTTGGTCTTTGTGTTCATCAGAGATATTTGTCTAAAGTTTTCTGAGTGTGGAATTCTTGTTTGGTTCAGTAATCACGGCAATTTTGGCTTCATAAAATGGGTTTGGAAGTTTTCCCTTCTTTGCAATTTTTTGGAAAAGTTGAGAAAGATAGATTTTAATTTTACAGTAAAGGTTTTGATGAATTCACTAGTTGAAAACCATCTGGTACTGGACTTGTTTGGGAGGATTTGCTTACTGTTTTAATTTCCTTACTCATGATCAGTTTGTTTAGATTTTCTTTTTTCACCAGTCTTGGAATTTCTTAGTTCCTAAGTTTTCTACTTCTACGTTGTCCAGTTAATGCTATATAGGTTTTCATAGTACTTTTGCATATAGTTGCATTTCTGTAGTATCTGTTGTCATTTTCCTTTATTTTCTGATTTCGAGTTCTATCTTTTTTAACAATGATTCTTGTTAAAATTTTGCTTCTTGTGTTTCTTTTCAAGGAGCCAGCTTTAGTTTTCATTGATCTTTTGAAGTCTCCTTTAATTTTTCTCTCATTTATTTCTGCTCTAATTTTTATTTCTTCTACTGACATTTAGCTCTCTTTTTTTGTAGAAGCATACAATTGTAATCTGGAACTGGTATGATTTCTATATTCTGTATTTATTGAAACTTGTTTTATATGCAGACATATGGTCTACTCTTGAGAATGTTCCATAATACTCATACAGTTATTGTTTTGTTTTGAACATTAATGCTCTGTCAATAGCTATTAAATCCATCTCATCTAAGCTTAAGGTCATTTTTTTCCCATGTTGAGTTCTTTTTATGCCCATTGCTATATGAGGAATGCTAAAGTCCCCTACTTTTATTTTACTGCTGTCAATGTTTCTCTTCATGTTAATTATGTAACTTGGGTCACTTTATGGATCCTGGTGTTCTTCTAATGGGTGCATATTTGTTAGTGTTATGCATTCCTACTCCATTGGTCCCTTTATCATTATATAATATCCATACTTATCTTCTTGTTACCTTATTTGGATTGATGTCTATTTTATCTAAATATAATGTGTCCTTGCCTTTTTGAATTTTACATGGTCTTGAAAGACCCACTTTCTACCCCTGCCCTTTATGTCTTTCTTCTTTATAACTTAAGTGACTCTCTTGAAAGAAGTAAATGGTTGTGTTTTGATTTTTTTTGGTCTACACAAGCACTTTTTGCCTTTTGATTGGTGAGTTCAGTCCATGTGAGCTGACTATGATCTGTGAGTGTGTGTGTGAGAATTTTATATGCATATATGCTCTGCCACATACTTTGCTTTCACTCTTACCTACCTATTCCAAGTTTTGTTAATCCTCTTTTATTTAGATAGGACTTCCAACATTTCTTGTAGGGAAAATGTTGAACTTTTGTCTTGGAGACTTCATTTCTTTTCTCATATCTGAAACAGATTTTTGGAATACAATACTATTGGCTGGAAAGATCTCTCTTGAGTTTTTTGAAAATACCATTCCATTCTCTCCTCACTGTGGCATTTCTGTTGAGATTTTGATAGTAGTCTTGATGGGCTACCTATTCCGCACAATCGCCTGTAGTATTTTTTTGTCTTGACTCATAGTTGTTCAACTAATAACCATTTAGTTAACTAATAACTATTTAGTTGGTCATCTAAATTCCATTCCATTCTAGTCTTTCTTGTATCCCAGTCCTCACCAGGTTTCAATGTGATGGGTAGGAAAGGAGCATCTGTTCTTTTTTTTTAACGTTCTTCTGATACTTCTATTTCTCAGAATTGGGACAAAGGAAAAAAGTGTTAAATAAAGGGAGAAAATTATTTTTTGTAGAATTTTGTATAGCATTGCAGTACATCCTTGTTTTGCTTTATTTTATTTCATCTGTGTGGTAACTTATAATTGCAAATTTTGACATTGAGTTGATGTGCAAGTTTTCTGGAGATAACTCACCATGTTATTATCTGACATATAGGAAATCTGTCTGGATTTCTTCATGACTGGTCCAAGGATACATCACTCAAACTCTTTTCCTATTTGAGATATTGTTCCTGGCAGACGCCTTCTTAGGTCCTGTCATGATGACCCAGACTCAGCTGCCATCTCAAGGACGAGCTTATCCTGTCATGTGTCCTTATTTTCCCAAAGATTGCGTTGTTAGCTGACTATCTACAGATGTTATCCAACTCTTGTAGAAACCTTCCCTGCTTTCCCCTCCCCCACAACTCACTCATTTGTTGGTTAGCTCACTCACTCACTCAAATGACTTATCAGTAAATCTACTGTGTAAATACACTTCCAAGTAGAATGAAATGAATGATAATTAGCTTTCTTCTGGAGGTATCATTACTTGGATTGGCAGAGGTGGATTTAATTCATAGCATCCTCTCCCATCAGTCACATCTCTCAGATCAATACATGAAATTCACCATTTTCTTCAGATAGCTGTTGTAGAAGAGGTCGACTGCCAACTCTTTAATGGGTTCTAGAGAGATTTGTAAGTTTTTAGAATGTGGAGGTAGTTATTACCTCTTGGTTTCAACTTTGGGTCTTTATAGACTATCCCAGGCAAAGAGAGTTCTCTTTAATATCTGTGCACATTTAATGAGGGAACGACAGGAGCCCACTATTTATGCCACTTTCCTCTATGTCCTAAGACAAGCTTATTTGTGCCTTTCATTTATTAATAAGGTAAAGGATTTTGGCATATTTGGTAGTCAATGGGAGAAAAAGTTTTTCTCGCACTGAGTGGCTTTGTAGTCCAGCTACTTAGCATCTCTAATGTCTATCCTCTTTGTAGAGAGAAAGTGTTTCTCCGACTGAGTGGCTTTGTAGTCCACTTACTTAGTATCTCTAATTTCTTTCCTCTTTGTATAGGGTTTTGGGTAGCAAAGGAACAGTGTGTGATAGTAGTAGTAAAGGTTTCTGTTAGTTCTGCAATTTCTTGGTAAGATGTGCAGCTCATTACTCTTCATTAGTTTTAAATGTCCTCAATTTGGTCAGAATGATCTTGTTTCATTGGTGTCTGCTACTAGCTACATGACTGTCACTTTCAGACTTTTCTTTGTTGTCTACTCAGGGAATTGTGAGTGATGAAATGAGTCCTAGTAGTTCTGGTTATATTACATAATAGTAAGTGCTACCATTTATTGAACACCACATTGTCATGGGTATGTTCCGAGTTCTTTATCTGTATTCACTCACTGTGTCCTGCCATCAACTGTTTGATGTCAGTATGGCTGTAACTCACATTTCACAGAAGAGGCAACTAGTGCAGAGACGTTAGAACGTTTGCCTAATGTCACATCCCTTGGAGATAGGCAAGGCAGGAATTGATCCTAATGAATGTAGCTGGAGTACTTTAAAAGACACATGATTAATATTGTAATGTTGGTGCTGTGTGAGATATGAAAGATTATGTGCAACTCCTACGAAAAGAGAGAAATGTTTCACAGACACAAACTAAGTTGCATTTCAAAGAAGAAAGCTGTGCAGGCTGGATAAAGAAAATTGAAAAGGGCTAGTATATACAAAGATATGGAGTACATTGGGGCTGTAGTGTGAGGAATGTAGACGAGGAATCACAACTTTTAAAAGCCTTTACCCTGCACAGTAACATTGATTTGAATTGAAGAAATTACTTTGTCTTGCACTAGAACAATGGAAGCCAATTAGGAACTATTTAAAATTCTAGTCATAAGTCAGGACCCAAGAGAAGTGGCAGTGTGGTTGAAAAAGGAAAAATTAGATAATTAAGGGTACTGTCCAATTTTCCCTTTAATAAATCAAACAAAAGAGGGGCATAAACAAGAGGCATCAAAATTAAATCTCCCTTTAGTCTGTTGCCTGATTGTCACTTGATGTGACCATTCATGTTAGGCACAACCTAATTCCCCTTATTTTCAAGAGTCCTGTCATCGGCCTGCAACTGACTCCTGATCCTCTGGTTTCCCACAGCTCAGAGTAGCTGGCACAGACCTTTGTCTTCAGGCCCCCAAACACCAGCCACAGTCTCTTCCTTTGTTCCTTAGGTCTTATTGCCTCTCAGATTTGCTCAAGGACACTTTCATTACACTTACTAGTGTGAGCTGAAAAGATTTACTTCTGGTGTCCATTCTTAATAGGAAAGCCTTGCTTATTTTAGGTTGACTACTACATCACTGTATCACTTGTCTAACTTCTGAGGAGAGTATCATACCCTATTTTTCTTCCAGTCTAAGAAGTATGGTTGGTCAGAGGATTAAGTGCTTTCTTTGCATATAGTGTTAGGGTCAGAAAAAATATTTTAAACAAACTCTAGACAAACTGTTGCAGGACAATATGATAATTTTTTTGCACAGCATTTATGCTGGAATTACCTGCTTGTGTCTCTTTAATTGTATGACTTGAGATACTATATTTGAAAATATAGTTGTTAGTGTACTTGGGCTGTTGCATGTAAAAATTAATTGCACAGCATCCCTTTCTGGTTTCATATATAGTTAATAGCGTTGTTATCTCCATTTCTGGCCACTGTCAGGTAAAAGAAAAATCAAGACTTTAGAGAACAGTTGTTACTGCTGAGTCAGAATTTTCAGTTATATGATCTGTCATCCAGAGACTGTCAGCTTTTGCAGATGTGGCTTTACTTGCAAACTTAACATAACCATTAACTTTCAGTTCTTAGACATGTGAGGTAGTTTATCCATGGACTGTGTGATACTAGGTAGGTAGTAGCTACATCTGTGATGGGTACTTGTGTCACCTTGTTCAGTTAGCTCTTAAGTCAATTGCCTTCTGTTAACAGAAGGTGAGAATTAAGACATAAAATGTTTCAAAGGAATGTTTGTGTTCAGTTGAAAAATAAAATACCCACTCTGATTTTGTAACATTCATTTTATAAAATACTTAAAAGAACAGATAAAGTACTTGTGTTTACATAATAACCAAAATTGCAAAAGAATGAATATAAATTAATGGAACACATAACTATCTTTGCCACATTAGACAAGTTTAAAAAGGTCTTTAAAAAAAAAAAAAAAAAACAGAACTGGGAAGACAACCCTTCACTCTGTTGCTGTCTTTTTCTGGAAACTTATCCTAGAAGCACTAAAATTCCAGGTCAACAGGCAATACCTGTATTGTTGAAAATATTGTAATTTGCTTCAAAATCTGTCCGCTTAAGAGAAAATAAAATTGTAACCAGGTTAGATAATTCAGTGCAAATTAAGCTTCAAGTTGAAATTCTGAAAGAAAAAATGTCCAACGCGTAGGAAATGCTTATGGAACTAAAATATAAAAAATTCACATTATGAATTATTTGTAAGTGTTCTTGTATATGAAATATTGAGTCAAAAATGGGCTCTTTGAAGTTGTAATTAGGGTTTATTAAGACTATTTTCCACGTGGACAGGAAGTGGCTAGGGAGGGATATAAAGGTATTCCTTTTGGGGAGAAGTTCAAGTTAACCATAAGCATTGCTCTGATCAACTCTAAACACTTGGCCACGATAGTACAGACATTAGGGTAGGGCAAGGCAGGGTGAGAACCGTTAGGAGATGAATTTACTGGGCTATCACTGAGGATAACTTCTACCCTCAGAAAATGTTGGGGGTTGGGGCAAGTAGGTTGAATGTTGGATTCAACTATAAGTCATATTGTTTAAAATAAAAACAGCGTATTACCAACTCAAGAGAAATGGGAGGA
The DNA here is from genome assembly GCF_000260355.1 of Condylura cristata. Taxonomy (NCBI): domain Eukaryota; kingdom Metazoa; phylum Chordata; class Mammalia; order Eulipotyphla; family Talpidae; genus Condylura; species Condylura cristata. The sequence goes on along the minus strand of NW_004567104.1, from coordinate 44,568,528 downwards.
GTGCCTGACTATTTGAATCATAGTGGAACTGAGCTGGGGTCATTTCCAATCAGTAATGGATAATCATTTTTAGAATTGAAATGTACTTTATTTCCTCAGTTTCTTTTGTTGGTTGTTATAGGTAATAGGTAGCAATGCTTTTTCGTGTTTGATAGAAAGTTTCCTCTTTCCATTACTTTTGTACAGTTTTAAGATTCATTTTAGGACAAAAAGATTTGAGTACAAGGTACAGACTAGTAAGTTCCTCTTTTTGCAAATACTTTAAGGAAATGAATGCACTATGCCATTACCAGTCTTCTCTCTCAGGAGTTTCTCACACTTGAAAAACGTCAGAATGGACTATGTTTTTTTACATTAATAAGAATACTAGGACACTATTGCCACAATGAAGGGGCAACTTTTGGCTTTTAGACAGTATGTTATGATCAGTGAGTCATAAAGAAAATATACAGTGCTACCATGACATCAGAAACTGATGAAACAAGTGGAAGGAAAATCACGATGCCATAATATAGTTGATAAAGCAATGGAGAAAAGAGCCAATGTTAATTGTTAAAAGTGTAAAAAATTGTACTTACACCTACTCACAGGAGTAACATCTAAGACACATTAAAAATTCCCACTTAGGGACAGTAACTAGTCAGAATCACCTGAAATCAAATCAGGAGCACACACTACCCAGCCCTGTGACGCCTCCAGTCCGCCATGTCTCCACGGTCAGACTGTCGGGAAAGGCACAAGTCGCTGTGCATAGGAATGCACTGGCTTCTCACCCCAGGCTGGCCACACGTTTCATTTACCTCCACTGCATCTGCTAGATGTTCACTGATGTCCTTTCAATTTCTGAAGAGGCTTACTGTTAGATGCATCTTTTTAGAAAACCTGTGGTTCAATCATTTCACATGCACCTGGTTTTTTTCTCATTTCCCTGCTAACTTCTCAGGTAAAGAAAAAAAAGCAATTTGCCTGAAAATTCTGAAGCTCTGGTGGAAACCTTCCAAGTTTTGTCCACCAGAGAGACTTATCAAAGGTACAGGTAACAAATAAAATATGGTTGGAATTAGCTTGCAACAGTTTGTGCTTTAAAAATAGCGCTGAGCATATCATAGATACTCAATAAAAGGCAAATTTTTTTCTTTTCTTTTTTTTTTTTTTACCTGACTGGATGGAGCAATGGGGGCAGTGAATGAGATAATCTACAAATTAAATATATGAACTCTAATTTGATTAGAAAAAGATATTTGCCAAAAAAAAAAATGTGACAGTAGCATTGGCACTTAGCAGTGCATCAAAGATTGGATGTCTTCACCACAATGTGGGATTATTCCTAAACCTGCTAGGTACTAGAGTGTAATCACTCCAACAGGAAGTGATTTCCATTCTACTTTGGGCAAGGTCTGACCATAACTTTCAAAATGATTACTATATTTCAGGGAGATGGCCCCTTTATACATAAGTAACCAGACCTAAGTATCAGGGACCTCATCATGTAACTTTAACACAGTATTGTTGTGAACAAGTATACTTCTCCCACATCTGCAGTAGTTGCTTGCTAGTATTAGAGGTTTTTACAGAGTTATGACACCCTTGGGATAACAAAGATGAGAATATGGAAGACTGACGGATCACAAAACATACAAAATATGGAAGTGCCTCTATAGTTTATGAAAACCCCGTGTTAAAAAAGGCAGTTCATTGACCAAAAAATGCTTTATACATTCAGATTTTCCCCATCTCGCAACAGTGATGGTGTCCAAAGAGAAGATTCAGTAGTGAAGGCCACACTTTTTTTTTTTTTTTGCATTAGTTTGATACTATGAAAATCAGAACCTTTAAAGCATCTTATAATTGGGAGAAATGGAACTTGACCTGGGAGGTGTGAGAAGGCGGATCTAAAGGGAGCAATCAAAATGAATACATGACTTGGTTGTGGTGAAAGCAGGAAGCTGGTGGGGGGTGTTACAGCAGACCTGACCACTTTACAAAGGGCCCAAGAACACAGTACAGGGATGAAAACAAACTCAAAACAAGAACTTCGCCAACGTGTAAACAAGGAAAAGCATTTCACAGATTCAAAGTTCAAGGGAAGTAAACGTCTTTAAATTATTTTTGTCAGTTCAACCCTGATTTAAAAGTATGGCTAGCAAAAATAAGAGAGCCCAGCGCTGACTTCCTGAGCAAGCAGCTGTCTTCTGAGAAGCAGCACTTCTAAGCCTCTCTGTCCTCTGGGTGCCACATGACGAGGAGACACTTTCTCTCCTGAATTCCATTTCACATCTCTTCTCTCCACACTGCTAGAATATTCACCAATTTTACATCTTGTGGTTTGTTTGTTTGTTTGTTTAATTGTCCTGGCTGCTATAGATTTAGACGTGGGGAGACTGGTGGGGGGAAGGCAAATTCCCGGAGGATGCTACGGGCCACTTCAACATTATTCTGGGCTATCTCTAAGGCTCTCTTCACTTCTTCAAAGGCATAACCCTCTCCCATGAGTTTTGCAATTTTTGCATCGACGTTTTCCAACGCTGCTTCAGGCCCATGGGGTTTCCTGTGGTGAATTTCTGGTGCAGTCCTGCGGGGTCGTGGCTTAGGAGGTCTGGCTGGTGCTTGAGAACCATCTATGGATTTTAAAGAGAGAACATTTAACAATGAGAATATTTTTCATTGGTTCTGCAAATGATTCTCCATGTTTACATATTGTGGGGTAGGCTTATATTCCCATTTTGAGGTAGAATGTGTTGCAAACTTAAGAAGTTAATGCGAATACTTCCCTAGTATTATGCCAAATGAATTAAGATACATACAGGGGAAAACAACGACCTAAGCAAGGCTGGCTCCTACTTGGCAGCGCAGCCCACCTTTTCTACTGTGGAGAAGTGACAGGAAGTTTTCACTGGTGGCAAATCTGTTTACAAGCTGCTAGATGTCTGACTTTTATGATTAATAATGCTGTGAATTGGGGAAGGGGTGGGGTAGATATTTTAAGTCTTCTGTTTGTCAGTAGGTTGAACAGAAGTAAATCAGTCCTTTCCTCAAACATCTGGGTTTCAGTGCAGGAAGTTAAAAGGGGTTAGTTACGGCAAAGGACAGTATTTTTTAGCAGTGAGCTTAATGTGGTTTATACAGATGTTGCTTTACAATGGTGTACACCTCTACTGTACATGGCATGATGTAATCAATTAGGCAATCAAAAAAGAATAAAATCACTGGGAATATTAAGCCTTTCAAAGTTCAACCGATTGACATTGGTTCCTCTAAAGGAACCTTTAGAGGAGAAAAAGAAATTATAGGCTATATCCCATGCAATCCCCAGGGTAAGAAGTAACTTGAAGGGGTGATTTTTGTCATGCATCTCCATGTTATTTGTATTTGGCACTTTAGTTTTAAAAAATATATTCAGTTACATGCATCAATATTTAATACCTTTTTTCTTAGACCACCAACAAATGCCAGGATTAAGAATACAAATGGGGAGGGGGAAGGGAGGGAAATGCACGGGACTATGGTGGTGGCACACGGGTGATGGGAAATCCGTGGGGATTACAATCGAGATGGAAAAAAAAAAATACAAATGAAGGTGAGTAGTGCTAGAACCCAAATGCCTGTGACTCCTGTACCCATCATGTCTCCAGTAGATACTGGAATTTTCAGTAAAAGAATCTAAATCATAAAGCTAACTGATAAATGATTTAAAGAAATAGATACATCTTCGCATGAAAAGGCGACTGGTAAACACCATGTTCATACGTCAGCCATACAAATAATTTTTCCAGAAAAATAACCACTTTGAAAAATTCTATCATGAATAAGCTTTACTAAATTGTACTTAGATATAGGGGCACACATTAACTTGTGTTTTTTGTAGAAAAGTCACTTTTTTTTATTAAGTTTTCAGATTTCACTTCAGGTTTATTTTTCTTTCAAATATTTCCATTATTCAGAGATGGACATTAAAGTACAACTTGGCTTCTAGTGATTTCCAAAAACCATTAGAAATTCTAAGCAAGATTTTCCTATTCAATTACCACAGATTTTATGCTCTGAAATCTTTTCAGGGGAGAAAATCTTAACTTTCTTATCTTCTGCTGGCAGTTTTCTGTTTTTTGGCTTCTGTTCACTGAAAACTAAGGTGATGTGTGTCAAGAATTCTGAAAAGATCAGTTGTCGATAAAGGTGAAGTGGGAAGAATACTATAATTGACAATGATGTTTTAGGCTGTAAAATGCATGTTTTATTTTGGTAGATAACTAGGAAAACAAAAGAATTTGCGGACTAGTTGCTTTGAGAGAAAAGTAATCTGTGCTTGGGAAAAATAGTAAGTTTAACTCAGGACACCTCAGTCATCAGGGAAACACACATGACAATTAAATAGAGACATTTTCATAAGGAAGAACTGCAGGATTATTTTCCCCCTCAATCTAAAATTCATAGACCCACATCCCAATTCATTTAATACTACTTGTCACTGCTTTAGCTCAATCTATTTGGCTGTTTGGCCATCACTTCCGAATCTCTTTTCTTTGAAGATTAATTGTATCATCTCTCTATTTTAATATTGATTCATGCATAAAAGAACTGGGGTATAGGCCAGAGGTGGGCTGATTCACCAGAGTGGGAAAACAGAACAGGCAGAGCAAGTGAAATACACTGCTGAGGGGGGAAGGAACAGATGGGAGAGGTCTGCTGTGCCATCTTTTAAACAGAACGTTTTTTTTTTTGGTGAATTTCACTTGGAATATCTTAATTTGACAATTCTAATGGGCTAGTGTAGCTCTGCACCAGATAAATGTCATCTATAACAGATGAGAAACACCGCACAGACTAGTCAGCTTCAGTCAACCACTAAGGTACTATTTATTCCTTCTCAGTCAAATAGTGCCAGGATTAATGTAAACATTGTGTTTACATTCAAAAGAAAGGAAATGAATTCATACTTATAACAGCTGTTAGATAGAAAATTGTGTTAGAAGTACGGAAGAGAAAGACAGAATTCGTTGTGTCTAACTCCCTAGGAAGGCTCAGTGCTTCAAGCCACTGCCATTCACTGCAGTTCAATCCCCAGTCAGGTTGCTGATCCACATGGTGCAGTACACCTCTTCTGTCTCAGCCACTGCTCCCCATTGTGTGTCTAGTCAGTCCTCACACCCTCCCGATCGCCCCCCAGCATGGCTTGGACCCCAGTTCTTGTATGCAAGACCTGTTAGAATCTGAGGTACCAGTGGAAGCTGTATTGAAAAAAGGGGACAGATCAGTAGAATAAATCAGGGTTAAAAGTATCGAAAGATAAACCATAGTACTTCAGATATTATACTGTTCTTACTAACTCTGGGAATTTATGTAAATTATTACATGGACATGTATTCACCGCAGTGCTGCTGTCTTTGCTTGTAGTATTTTTGAATCTCTTTGAGTAATGCTAACAGTGTTTGAGCGCAAGAATAGATGAAGCCATGAAATACTGGGTTGTTGGCAATGTCATGATGCATTTTTACTTAAAAAAAAAAAAAGTATGTCCTGACTTTTCAACAACTCAATGGTGCAGCTCCCTAGAGTACCAACTTTACTCATAACATGGGAGAATTCTTTAGTATTTAAATGAAGAGTGATACCAAGGGGTAAATACTAAAACCAGCAAAAACATTTGAGATACAACACTGTCTACTTCCCTGTGTTAACTCCATGGGAGCAAGATTTGAGAAACACTGATCTAGGATAAAACTTGACTCTCGTATTCTAAGGAAATGAGAGGAAAAAGTACTGGATGGATTGATTAGCCTGATGAATGTTTGGAATTACACCTTAAAAGATCATGATAAGTCATGCATTCCAAACTGGGCAATATTATCCACAGGAGGGTAAAAACTAGTCCCTTGAGGAGTAAGTTCTTACATAATTTACCTCCTTGTTACAGGAGGGAGGGCATGAGTGAATAGGGCTGGTAACTCTGCCTCAGTGGCTACAAACTGTTTGACCACAAGAGGGCCTTGTAACCACCTTAGTCATTTAAATTTTTTTGGCTCATATTTTGAGCTAAGTGTTGAATTCAATTTCCATTTGTTTCATTTTACAATAGCTATCACCAAGTGTTTATATTTATCACTATAACAACATTGCATGTGTCATGATATGGTACGGTGGCTTGCCTATGGATTGTAATCTTCCATCTTGTCATAGGTGACTAATTTTTCATAATTAGAAAAAAAAAACAGGCTTGGATCCTCTCTGCAGGGTGGATAGCTCTGAGATATATACAGGGACAGAGATTTAGAAACAAGATGATTTAAAAGTATATAGTTAGTGGTTCCTTAATTTCATGTGAAAAATGATCAGAACTCAGTACTATAGTGTAGATTTTTAAAATTATTTCTAATACCCTTTTTCATCCCTACTGTGTTTATGCTATTCTTGTACAAATTAATACCTATCTCAGATTGGTTGTGAGTGAGGAATAAATATATATTACATTATATTCATCTCAAATAGCACTTGATCCATGTATATGCTAAAGAAATTTTAAAAATGATTGTTTAAGTTGGATCAATTGATTTTTGGAACTAATTCATGTCCTAAATTTAGGACGTGTTAATGCATCATTTTAATTACAAGCACATAATCCAGATTCTGTTGTAAAACTGAAGTTGTATATAAATATAGTGAAGGCCTAAGGCTATTTATTTAGCCTTAATATAAACTTCATATATTTGGTCACTTTTAACTAATAAGGGAGATCTCCCTTATTTTGTTGACAATAAGAGCTTTTACTAGTTATAAACATATTGAACTCAAATCACATTTGAAACTCTAGCAGTTTTCAATAGTTTAAATTGCCTTTAAATCCTCATACTACAAAAAATCTTTTCTTGTGCTGCATGTTATCAGTACAAATATAAGCACATCCCCATTGTACTTTGTAATTACTCTGCTATAACTTGTATTCCCTGGATTTTTGAAGGATATTCAAACTAAAACATTTTACAAGGAAAAACTGTAAAACCTACTAGCTCATAGGTATATTTGCGATAACTTAGGCAAAAGAGATAGAAACAGGATAATTTTGAATTCTTTAAAAATATTTTTTTCATATCAATAAGTCACTACTCATTATTTCACCATAAAAGATAAGTGAAACTGAATTTAAGGTGATACAGTTATATCAGAGTCTTCATCATATATAATGCCCAGTCTCAGATTTCTGAGATGAAATAACCTACTGGGCAGCCTGACATCCCTGTGACTGGTATCATGCTAGAAAACAGTACCTTACAGGGAGAAGTCTAAACTCGTTGATGTTACCTGAGAATAATAACCGGGACTACTTAATCTCTCAGGTCCAGACAAACTAACAGTTGTTGAATTATGATAGCAATGGGGGCCGGGGAAGAAGAATTTTACTGCTGATGAATATGACTTGTACTGACCAAACTGGTACCCTCCTCACCTATTGGCTGAGAGTGGAGCACTGCATTAATTATGGAGACATAGTTTAGAATATTTTCACCAAAGATCTCACATAGCTAATAAGGCAAAACAGAAGTTAGAGAAAGGATGTACTACTGTTCCTTCCCCTGCCATTAGCATCTCTTACTGGTCAATGAAAGCGAATGTTAAGACCAGAAACCTCTCAAACCCAACTTTATAAGCACAATGAAAGGTGCTGAAAATACTTTGCCCTTTAAATTGTTTAACGAAAAGATGTTCTGAAAAGCTAACGATATAAATCTGTAAGGTCTGATTGCTATTAGTCTACTTACCTGAAGAGGAAGGAAGCTGATCATAGTCCTGTGATGTTCTGTTGGCTTTGACATTTTCACCTGGTAATCTCCTGGCAGGAGGCAAAGGAACTTGGCCACTTGCTGGGTCAAAAAAGGGATCTTAAAAATAAAGATTTTATTTAGCCTTGTCAGTTGACTGAAGACAAAATTCTGTGTAAAGATTTGAAATTAGAAAAAATTTCATGACTTAGGAATTACTTCTAATGTATTCATCACTTGATCAAATATGCTCTTCTAACTTATTCCTAGGTAATAATACATTTATACATTTTTCAGGTCTCTAATTGAACTGCAAAATTATTGATGAAAATTGTGTTTAATTTTATGTGCTAATCTTTCCTGTACAATGAACACAAGTCAATCTCTAACACCAGACAACCTGTAAATTGAATCAGCCATTTGGGGTTTCTATTATTAACATTAAGTTTTGAATTTATAGTAAACTCAACTCTTAGGAAGTCATTAGGCTCATAAACCTCATCATCTTTGAATTTGTATCTAACACATGTACTAAGTAAACTCGTTGGAAAACAGCCTGTAGGTAATAATTACCAAAATTTTAAAATTTTGATAGGTTCAGATGTTTCAGGATCAGTGAAATTTGAATTGCTAGACTAACCTGGGAATTATTAAGGATGATCTGATTATATTTCATTATTTTAACTTTCACATGACATTAGGAATATAATTGAGTCGTAGGTTATTTGAAGAGTCAGTGAGTTATTTTAATTTTGCTGAAACATTCTAGGAAGGGCCAAGAGGATAAATATGAGATGTTAGTCTCTTGATTTGGAAGACTTACTAAGTAAACCAAGTAGGGTGAAGATTTTGATACTCCAATTGCTTTTACTTTTTGCATTTTGAAGAAGCATTGATATAAATTATGTCAAGTGTAATTTATAGATTTGTCAGATATTTCCACCGTAAGACTGCATATAGTTCAGGCATAAACAGACTACAGTGCTATGATATGTTGTTCCCTTAAGCAATTTTCCTTAAGTTACTAAGGCCATTAAAAATATTAACACATAACAAAAAAATACTTCAGTTCTGAATGTGAACTATTTTTTGTCTTAAATGTAAATTTGCTCAGATACAGGGTAAACTCGAATTCTATAGCAAGTTATACCTTTGGAAGCAGTCATGCTTCCATGAAAAGATCCATAAAGCACAATTACTAACTCTCCCCTGATAAGAAAAATTTGAAAAGTAAAAAATCTTCAAAAACTAAATAAAATAAAATTTTTATAGCCACACTTAGGATTAAAGCATAGTATATAAATGTTTTTTTTCAATTTGTAATGAGTGTTTGAGAAGTAAATGTGTGTAAACACGATGGAGTTAATCTATTCTAAAAAGTAAAGCACTGCTGTTAGTGATTTATAGTATGGTAGCATTAACATTTAAGATTTAATGTTTATTTTAGAGATTAAAAAACGGGACGGGAGTATTTGCTAATTATAAAAGGGGGGAATATGCATCAATCAAAATTATGCTGTGCGATAAGGAAACCTATGAAGTGGATATTGTGGGGAAGAGGCATTATGGAATCTTGATTTTTTTTTTTCCCCCCAGTGACAACAAAGATTTTTACTCAATAGACAAACCTGAACAGTAAAACATTCCTTCTGGGACTACCCAAAAATCCAGAAGATTGATCTGAAACAAGATTCCTCCTCTTCTGTTCAATATTTGACTCATATTCATAAAATCTCTACTAGATATGATATAGGCCTGGATTGATATGCAAGAATAACTTACTAAGTTTCCGATCCAGGGCTTTCTCCCCATTAAACACCCTCAATTCCATTAACCCACACAGTTTAGGTGTGGTCAGAATTCCCAGTACCATGTTGCTGTACTCTTCTAGGAATACCCTGGCACAGTGTTTCTCAGTTAGACTTTGCCTTTTTATCAAGTCCCCAGGTGATATGAAGACAACACCACACTAGCCCATCAATGCATGAACACAGTGGCCTCCTCTTTCCCTGACTAAATGTAACCCTCAAAGATCAATAAACAAACCCACCTATATCCTTGTAACTATTGCTAATGATTCAGGTTTCCTTTGTAGTTATATGATTACATTTCTAATAATCAACTTTGCTAACTGTTAGACTTGAGTCGTGACTTTAGGATCGGACAAGGACTTCAAAAGAGTCTAGATTAGAGACAGAGTGAAAGAAAGGTGCAGTGAGGGCTGCTAAATACACTGGGTTTTGTGCACTGCACAAAGACATGCCATTATGAGAATGAACAGACTTAGCTTGCTTCATTCAGCACTTGCTCGGGTACACAGTGGAGGGGAGGCTGCTATTTCAAAGCCAGCACAAAGGAAGGGTCTTTTTGTAATCTGGACAAAAGCACATATATGCTTGTGGTAGTTCTAGGTTTGTTGACAGTAAAGTGTGAAGCTGTTTTTTAGAGTTCTTTAGGTTTTGTTAAGCTCAGGCTCTGAGTGGCCCTTCCTGAACAGATGGCCGACATAAAGCAGTGGCATTACTGTTTTGCCAAAAGAAATCTTGCATGAAGTACTAAAATAGAAAACATAAAAGCAGCATCAGGCTGTGCACCCTTCTTTTTCTGTCCTTCCTTCGTCCTACAGGAACCCTATGGCTCCTTTGCAGAAACCCAGGACCCTGCACTTTGGGATCTTGACTACAGAGAAATTCATTTAGGCATAATGCTGGCAAGGTGGACTAGCATCCTTGGCTAAGGAGGTGGGTTTGATTACAATGGAATATACGTTTACCTATTGAAAAACAGTGGTGAAATGCCTGTGCAGACTGTTTACTAGTCACTTTTTACATAATTTATAGTATACTATAAATATGCAATAGTATTTTCTGAGGCTCAATTCTTAGAAGATTCACAATAACACTTCTTCACCCTCTTAGATTTTCAGATTGCAAAATGCTTATTTGTAAGCCAAAAGAAATATTTACATTACAATCTGACATGAATAAAATTAAATGTATCTGGCAACAGAGTAGAAATGAATGGTGTTTACTATATGGGGATGTCAGCATTATTGAGAATGCCTCCATGTATAAAAGGAGGTCAAAAGAGAAAATCATTTCAAATGACATCGCTCTGGCCCTAAGGCAGCCTCATGCAGGTTAAGGATACTGTTGCTATGCTGCCTGGCAAGCTACTAAAATCAAAACTTGCACATCTTACCATGAAGTTAAATCAAGCTTGGGAGATTTCCATTAATTTTAAAAGCCCTACAGTGATTTTTAATTTAAAGGGCCTTAAATAACATATAAAAGGAGGTAGGTACACAAAGCCCCTCAGACTCAGGACACCACACAAGGCTTCCTCAGGTAGAGTTGAGTGGATGGAAAAGCATCTGAATGCCTCGCTTGGGCAGCCGCAGGGGACACAGCAGAGTTGCCTACCACATAGAGGATCAGGTCCCAACTGAAGAGGCAGGCAAAGTCAGAAGTTACGATAAGTATCCTGATAGAGAATATCAACAAACACCTAAAGAAGTTTTAAGGTTGAGAGTACACTAACAAAATTGAAACATACCAGAGGAGAATAAAAGTGAATAATTGCATTATAGGGGTTCAAGAATAAAAGAATGCACACAAAAGTTATGTGGGGGAGGAAACATACATTTGAAATTTATGGAGTGATTAACAAGGGCTAGAAGAATTCATCACCTATAAGTATGCCTAGCAAGAACTGTTAAAGGGTCTGCTTTTGAAAGAAAGTTGACTTTGAACAACATGGGTTTAAAATTAGGAATAAGATTGCTTTAACTTTGCTTTTTTTTTTTTTTTTAAGATTTATTTGTACATACAGAACTGGGGTACAGGCCAGAGGCTCAGGGGTGGCGAAAGACCTCACCAGAGACATAATGGGGAGCAGAACAGGCAGATCTACGAAGTACACTGCTGAAGGGAGCAGCGGGCAGGTCTGCCACGCCATGTGGTCACCTCCGGGGCAGGCGGGAATCGAACTTATGCGGAAGTGGCTTTAGCTTCTCAGTGCGCCATCAGGGAGGGCCTAAATACTTTTTTATACTTGAGATTTGCATTCACAAATTCAACCAGCCATTGATTGAATCCCTGGATGTGGAACCCAAAAGGTGCACAAGGCTTGTGAACACCAGCAGATGTTGGCATCTGTGGGGGCCAGGGGTGTGGTGTTGGAACCAATACTCTGAAAACCAAGGAATGCCTGCAGTTAAATTTAGAGGGAATCAAAAGTTATACACCAGTTTTTTGAGGGTTGATCCTGCCCTGTTCAAGTTCAGTGGTAGTGCTAATTAGCATCAAGAATGTAAGAGAAGAATTTCAGTGGAAAAGGTGAGTATATAGCAAAATAGGAAATGTAGATTGAGATAAAAATTGTAGTATTAAGTTAACCCACAAGAATTAATATAAAGATGGAAAATGAGACATCAAATGGAGGAAGCAATAATACAAAGTTATGGAAAGTGCTCACACACAAGCACTATCAAGCCAAACAGTGTCATACACAGAAAATGAATAATGTGCACACATCACTAAAGAGTCATCAAACCTCAAAAGCTTGCAATAACATGGATGGACATGCAGGGGATTATGCAAACACGCTAAGTGGAAGACAAAACAAAAGGAACAAGCAAAAATGAAGATAAGTCCTGATTACATAGTGGTAGATCCTGGGGACAAATCTTTGTGCTGTGTGGGAACTAGACTTTCTGTGGGATCATAATGTAGAATAATATGGCTGTTCTACATTATGTACCAGTTTGGAACCATGAGGCTGCCCACCTAAAATTTATGTAGAGTTGCTATAAAACATTTCTTAGAAGATGAACTACTTTTAGAAAAATCAAGCTATATACTACAAGGTATATGTCCACAATCCAGGTGATTATAAACAGAAAAAGAATACCAAAAGTGAAAGATAATGACTGAAAATCCCAATTTCACTGATAAATGGGTCCCAGAGCACTCTTGACAAGCTTTACAGGATTATCCATCTAAAAGGTAGAAGATTTGTTTGGAAAAACAATTTCCCCTATTTTTAACCAAAGCAATTCGAGGCAGCAAATATTTTAGAACACACTGGTATCACTGACAAGACAGATTAAGAAGCCCAGGATCAGCAGATTCAATGTGACTGAATGTTTTCCACTGACAATTCTAATGCAGAGGATAGTTTATTAAATCTTTTGATTTTCCCTAGTGACAGAAAAAAGCTATGTAGTAATTTTTCCCTTAATGACCAGTAATTGGAGTTGGTACAGAGACTTTAAAGATGCAGTGACAAAGCCATAAAATGCAGATATTTCAGAAAACTTACCTATTAATGTTACAGCAGTGTACTTTACCAAAGTACATTTTTGAAAAATCTGAAACTAAGGCATTTCTACTAAGGCTTAAAAACCTAATAGACTCAGCATCTCTAGTTTGTCCAATCACTGAAGCTTCTCAGGAGTGCCTCATATAAGTTGGGGCTGTTATTTGTGCTGGATGATTTTATTTTTACGGTACCATTTCTAAATTCTATGATTCCTTCTTTCCTCCTATCTTTTTTGGCATAAAACCTACTGATTAACAAACCTACCCACCGGCTGCTATTTTCCCTCTCTCTTCCAAGGATTTTTCTGCTAGGAAACCAGAAACAAATGGATTACATTCTTGACAGTAAGATTTTAAGTGACAAGTTTTCTGTAGTTTTTCCACCTACCTGAAGGAAGAAGGAAGAGGTCCTGTCCTGAGGATGGTCGGCTGCTGGAGCCAGGAGGTTTTGAATGCTCAGTGAGACTGTGCCTTGCAGGAGGGGGAGGCGGTGGGAGGGAAGGTGGAAGGGCATCAAACGCATCTTCGCCTATTTAAAGAAAGGTCAGTATCAACAGCATTCAGCATTCATCAAAATGTATCAGGTAAAAAGCAAAATTAATGGTTACTTTTGCTGCTTAAAAAACACTTCACCTGCAGGGTTCATCCAGCAGCTCACTGTCTTTGATAACAGGAGTTACTAATTTTATGGGAATGTTTGGAGAAAAACAGACACATATGTATGTGTAAACATTTTCTACCTCCTAGTACCATTTAAAAAAAAAAAAAAGAGTGCAGATTATGAAGACGGCTTATTATTCACTTGTACCTTTTATAATATTGAGACATGGGAAATGTGACCTAAAATTTATTATCGGTCACACTGTTAGTACCAAATTCTTTGTAAATGCTTATAACCTCTAATTAGAAAATCACATGTACAACATTTAATGTCACAGAAGTTTACTTTTTATATTATTCCACTGCATTTCATTTAATGTTTTATCTATTTCATTGTTAAAGGTACACAATAGAAGAATATATTTTTCACATATCTGTTGTCTCTAAAGAGGAACAGTTAAATATAGAACTTCCTTTTGTGGTTCCCATAGCTAGTTACTTCTATTTGCATACTTCCCAGCAACTGTACAATAGTGCATTATGCAATTATATCTAATTTTCCCCCTGTCATACTATTTTACTCACGTTTCCCCTTACCTTGATTCTTTAGATTTAGAAATGCAATACTTGTATCTTTGTAAGCTATTTCAAATACTTTGTTAATGAAATGAACACCTACGTATTGCAGTAATCAAATTTCTTATGTATTTAAATGCATTGAATTAAACATAAAAGTATAAACTAAAATGATTTTGTCATTCTAACTTTTAGTTGTTTGCTATGTTATCATATTTATTTGAACCTTTTTTCAGCCCCTAAATGTCAGGCACCTTATGTGTATGTAATGATCAAAATCAAACTTAGTTTTCACCAGGGGATATAAGAAAAAAAAAAAAAAAACAGGTATGATTTGTGGGTGAATTTCCCATAGGTATCAGCAAGGGATATGCACTAAAAGAGGGAAAAAATACAGAAAATAAGATTTAGATAGGTGTTACCAAGAAGAAGGTCAGGGTTACTGGGGGCTTGAAACCATTTACTCACCAAATGTATAATGGTGAGCTCTAGGTGGTATAAATGTTATAAGCAAGGCATGAGGGGCACAGGAAGAACATGCTAAAAAGACAGGTTGGAGCATTTATGTTCATTGTCTAGTACGCTACTTACCATCCCCATAGGTATTTAATTAAAATTAAATTCAGATCAAGTCACACTAGCCACATGTGAATATAGATATCCTTAAAATCACCACATTAAGTTCTATTGGAAAATGCTGATATAGATCATAACACTTGGGTTACTGGTCAAAACCTAGCAGCATTAAGGAAGGAGAAAGAGAAATATTGTAGGTGACTTAGCTAGGAGGCCCTTATCCATTATACACAAAAAGCCCTGAAATCCAGAGAAGAGGAGTAAAAGGCACCCTAATTATATGACTAGAAATGCTAGTATGTGGAGTTTGGGGAAAATAGGTTAATTTTCTATTTCTGGTAGCCTAATAACCAAATCAGATCAGAGTGAAAAGAACCATGGCACATTGGTTTGTTAATGTGACACCAACACCTCCTTAAGTGAACTTGAGCCCAGCACCTGCTAACTGCACACCTTTGTGTACCTTCACTCTATGTGCACAGATTCTTCATGTGTTACAGTTATAATAAGACAATATTCTCCACTTACTACAATAAAATGCCTATTTTTATGCAATTAGCTGAGTGCTGAAAGAAATAGTACACACATTCTTTAAGAACTGGACTTAAGAAAATCTTGAACATTTCAAGCCTACTGGAACACAAGGTCTGGGGAATGAACCAGGCTCGCCTGTTTTCTCAACGGCTTTTAGTACACAGAACTACCACCTTTTCTATCTCTGCTTGCCATCTACCAGTAAAGGTGAAAAGGAGTGCCACCATCACCTGGGAAACCCCTTTTGCTTCATATAAAGGCATTGCTTTGAATTCTGATAATTCAGATATTAATTGAGACAGGTGTCAGGGTGGACGTTTTGAAAATTTTTTAAAGATTTCAACCTAATGGAGGGATGAGAAGATCATAATCAGAGGGCGTCCTGTTGAGTGAAGAACCATGCTTTGGGTTGTCGCGAGTTGGAGGCCTGGCAGGTGGTAGTGGCACTGGATCAGAGGCTGACTCAAAAACATCTCCTAGAGGATAACACAAAATCTTAATGTATTTTCACGTCAACAGTAGCACAGAACTTTGCCTTTAAATTCTGACCATTAAGGTGTAGAGCATAAAGGTTTTATACATACCCTTTAAGTATATGCCTAAGTCAGGGATGTTCGATTTCTTCATCTCTGAAGATGTACCATAGGTTCCATTTAATATACAATGACCATTATCACAAGACCTAAAGTAGAGATCAAAGGACAAAATCATAAGGATAAAGATTTCCATTTAAAAGTCATTTGGGTTGATGATGGCAACTAACCATCCTGTTCACTTACAAGTTTAAAAATGTATTTCCTCTTTCCCAGAAAAAGTTCAATTTCTATACTCTTATGTCCTTTTAAAAAGTGAAACCAATTATAACCACAGAAATTGTTGGATTATCTAGGCATGTGTGAAATTAACACATCATTTTCAGAGCATGATATTACCTTGTCAAGTCTTAGAAGGAAAAAAGGTACCAAGACAAAACAAAAAAACAAAACCCCACAATTTAGTGACTATTATTTGTTTATGGTATTTTTTTAACTTATTTTTGTAATTTAATTTTCCCTCGCAATAGAGACCATAAAATGAAGGCAGCTTATTAAATGTTCATGCTATCACAATCTGACGGGCATATTAAAGGCCCAGACTCTGTGGGAGAGTTCCACTTCTGCCACAATGAAAATTTCCATGCTTCTGACAAATGGAGAAAAATTATATTAGCAAAGTCCTTGGGTATAGAAAACATTCTAAATCGGTGTCTATAACATTAATTATAACATAAAGTGTATTTTTATTACTTGGTTATTAATACTTCTGAATCATTTGCACATACACAATGGGTAAAGCTGAGGTTTGGAAAGACAGCGGCAAAGAGAAGCCTGTTTTGTCTTCGGCAACTAAATAGCTGCATAGCTATGGACTAGGCTCACCACATTATTCTACTATTAAATGAAAAATAGAGAACCAAATTAAGAATCAAAAAAACCTTAACAGCTTGAAGACAACAGAGCAGACATATGGGAAAGGGAAAGGGGTAGGAACGCACGAACACAATGGCTTGTGGTGGACTACAGGTGAACTGGGTGCAGATACCAGACGGAAAGAGCCCTGATCTTTCAAAATGAAAAGAATAAACTATTTCTTTAAAAAAGCTATAGAAGGCCGAGTTCATGTTTTGCATTTCTCTGATTTACTCAGCATTCTTGGGGCAAGGTAAAGGTATATACATAACGAACGATATTTGAATAGATCAAGAGTGCTTCATGTGAAGTGCATTTCTGTTCTCTCTGCTGGCTACTTCTCTTTAAAGAAGCAGAGATGGTTCATTTAAAAGTATTGAATTTTCATAAGAATGATGAAACTGAGATGAATTATTTATCTACTGTTTAACTTTTTCCACATATTGACAATTTCTCCAAAGGAACAGGATACAGAGGTGAAAGGCAGTGTTTAACCTTAAAGAGGGCTTTGTAGATAACATAATACACTGTAATAGCTTTCATGAACAAATTGGATAAAAATTTCACTGCAATCAAGTTTAGGCATTATCAACATTCATGACTTTTTCTATAACAGTAGAATAAATGGGATGGTGGCTATAATTCAAATTTATTTTCAGGATTTGGGATGCCTGCCCCCCCCCCAAAAAAAAATTTCACCTAATATGATGTGACAAGTAAAATTTAAAGTATTAAAATTATACCCCTCACCACTAAGCAGTAAAACAAACAAACTCAAGTTGAACAAAAAACTCATCTTCATTTTTTTTTGAACTTTTTAAGAATTACCACACATTTCTAAGAGCCAAAGGAACTGAAAGTACTTAACAATCTGTATTTGCTGTAAAGGGACAAATTTTCTAACAGGGGAGGAAACCCTTGGTGGTTCTGCTATAACAAACTGCCTCTCACTTATTTGTCCTCTTAATGATACTATTTTATCAACAAATATCTTAAACACCAGCAATTAGCAAGAAGTGCCTTGGTTCTTTAAATACAAAGGCTTGGCCTGGTTTATAATTCTGCAGCAGGTGGGTACTTCTAGCCAGGATCACTCATTAGGACAGATGTGTAGTTAAAGTGAAATTTGCTTCCATTCCCTGCCCCCCCCCCGCCCCCCAATGTATTTTTCTACCTCAGTATGATACTTAGGCAGGCATTAAATTCTTTTAATTTTTTCATCTAAAAGAAGGAAATATTCCCCTCGTAAAATGCTCTCAATTGATTGACGATCTCAAAAAGGAAACGGCATATTCAATAAAGATAATGTAGATAATTGAAGTGTCAAAAAGGCTCTCCTATCTCTCAGTCAGTCAAGCAATATTGGGAGGCAGAAGGCTGGACCACCAGCAGCTACTGGAGAATTGGAGTGCCCTATTCTATGTATCCAGCATAGCTTCAGAGGTGTGATACAAAGGAGCTGGAGCTCTGAAGGTTCTGAAGTTGATGAAAAAGAATCAACAGAAAAATAATAGATTACAGCTTACTCTTTCCATTATATAAATGCAGCAGCATCCTACTTAAAAAGCAATATTTCAATACATCCACCCATTTTTGTTAAGTGTCATATCGCTCAGTAAGGCTGATAACTTAATGCCCAAGGATGTCCCCATTACACTAAGAATAAACAAGAATAAACCGACCAGAAGAAAACACTGTTGCTAACCTTCTTATTTGGTCCAAGAAAAAGTAAAATCTTACGTGATAAAAAGCAGTTCAGGAACACAACTTCAGGTATTTTTTTTTTAAACTTCAAGATATAGTAAAAGTGTTGGTGTAAAGAAGGGGATACATATAAATTATTTTAGTTTTATGGTTATGAAAAAAAAATCAAAGGAAAGCTGTCATAATGCATTTGCTTCTAATCACTAACATTTTCCATAAAGTCTTAGAACAGCTAAAGTGTGCTAAGAATAATATTGAAAATGCATTAATTAATCACCATTATGTTAAACCTATAGCAAAGTTTTATGAATGTATAATTTGTTTTGGGGAGGGAAGGGTCAACAAAATGTTCCATTAGATTTACAAGTCAACTAAGTAAAATAACTTACTGATTAATGGGAAATCTGCCTCTTAGTTTTCTTTGAAGAGTAATGCAAAAAATAGTGTACTAGAAGAAAAGGCTTTCAGAAAGAAGGCAGAATTAAATGTGATTCAGTTGCTTACAAACAACACGCATGGTTATGCTTATACAGATATGATGTGATAAATAGCTGCCCACTTCTTACCTAGGAGGAGGCTTTACATTATGACAATGAGATGGTTGTGAATTCAAGGAAACAGGATGGGATGAAGGAATCTTGTATTCATCTTCCTCTTCTAGCGGGTCTCTGTTTTTTTCTGAAAGGGAATTTGCTAATGGACCAGTACACCTATCAGTGGGGGGGAGAGAGGGGAGAAAAAAAAGTCCAGTCTAGTTTAAGCATAACCCAGAATAGGCAAAACCAATGTGATATATTCAAATGAAAGAAGCTAGTTTATCATTTTTCAATATTCTAGGCACTAACATTTTTCATAAAGGCTTAGAACAGAAAAAATACATTGAGAATAACGTTGCAAATGCATTAATTAATCATTATGTGGAACCTATAGCAAAGTTTTAAGCATGTATAATTTGGGGGAGGAAGAGTGATATTAGAAGAACTGTTCTGATACTAAGTACAAATGATAAGGTTTTTCAAACTTTTGTTAAAACTACTGATGGAGGCCCTCCTTGGTGGCGCAGTGGGTTAAAGCACAACACTGAGAAGCTAAAGCCACTTCCGCATGAGTTCGATTCCCGCCTGCCCCGGAGGTGACCACATGGCGCGGCAGACCTCTCCTGACCCGCCCTCTGCTCCCCTCAGCAGTGTACTTCGTCGATCTGCCTGTTCTGCTCCCTGCTCTGTCTCTGGTGAATCCTCTCACCCTCCGCATCTCTGGCCTTTACCCCAGTTCTGTATGTACAAATAAATACATCTTTAAAAAAAAAAAAAAGAACTACTGATGGATTAAAAGAATTTTTGTACATATTTTAAATGGCACAGTAAGAGAAATCTATAACTTGTCATATGAAACAAAACTGTCTTGGAATTGTAACAGAAAATGCAGAAAAATAAATCAATGCTCTTAAAATATTAACATTTTGTTCCAATATAACATAAATGGGTGCATTAAAATGGTAAGTATATATGCATGGTACTTTTACATTTAATGAAGTTTTTATAGAAAGGTTGAGTATTTTCTTTCTTATGACTGTTATACTTGAAAATACATCCAATTTAATTAAATGAAAGTTCTTTCTCCTGTGAAGTTACCAAATTGTTATTTTTCCCCCCAACAAGCAAGAACTAAAAAGGACTAAAGCAGTGAAAATAAATAAGACAATACGTAAGGTCTGTGAGTTAGAGTACATTATCTTTATGGCTTAAATTTCATGACATAATAAGGAAAATGACTAAAACAATCAATCATTAAATTTACAGGCATTTTACTTATATGTTAGATTTAAAAAAAAAAAAGAAATAAACAACAAAAACATACTCTTTTCTACAACTGTCACTATTTAACTTGCTGATGCCAGTGGAAAAATGCTATAGTGAAGTACACAAAAAGTTGCCCAATGGCATTGCAAGATACTGGAAATATATAAACTTAAAACTTCTTTCTGAATCATCACGAATCTCAGAAAAAATGCCGTGACTGCAATTTTGAAGCACCTTCTGTAGAGGGAGCAAGAGGTCTTTGGTACATGGACCATGAAGCTAAAGAATGTGTATAATTTGTTAGAAAATTAAGGACTTTTCATTGTGCTCACTGCAAGACAACATTAAGAAAAACTCAAAGGTCTTTAACAGTACATCTCAACTAGAAACTTCAGATGAAAAAGTCTTAAGACTTTTCAAAATATATTTTCATCCATTTTGAAGACTTTTCAAAACCAATTTTTGAGTTCTTGTTTGAGTGAACCTGGAATTCAAGTGACAGTTTATGAGATGAATGCACAGTGATGGGGTGACAGAGCCCACTATCACTGCCTAGAGAACAAGGGAATGTCATTACCAACCCAAGAATTATACCTACTATGTTTTAACCATGAAAGGTATCCAAATGAAGGCATATCCAAATGAAGGCAGAAGGTGGGTAAGTGACATGCTGGACACCAGAGGAGGGATTTCAAGCTTAACTTTTCCACAAATTCTTATAAATACCAACATATCTTTGAACTGAGCTTAGAAATTTTACTACATATATAAAGAATTTATTTGGGGCAAGAATATCATACATTCTTACTGACAGAGCCTATTGTGTCCTACTGCACACACAGCCTTACTGCAGACTATGTGTACTGCAACTTCAATGTCTATTATGTTCCTACCAGTTTCAAATATATTTCCCACTGTGGAATGGTCATATTAGCTTAATTTCCCACTATAGAGTGAATGATGTCAAACTGCACACTCTTGTTTTTCCTCAAATATTCCCTTTTTCCACTGATCCCATAGTCAGGACTCCAGAAATTTCCATTCTTTCTATGAAATGTCCTTGACTTAACAAAGTCTGAAACACTCTCCCCAAGTTAGAATTGTACACTTTGGTCATATTCTCTAGTGATTCAACGTGTGCTATTTTCTGAAGTATGTTGTCAATAGCTGGGGAGATGGGATCTAGCTTATCCCTATTTGGTGTACATATGTATATTCTGAGTTCACCAGTGAAAGAAGGAATGAAGAAGCCCTAAAACTAAAAAAGCAGCAGTGGTGGGAGGGGAATGCATGGACTATGCTGACAGCACATGGGTGATTTGGTGATGGGAAGCCCACAGGGATTACAACTGAGATGGAAAAATGCGCAAAATGATGTGCACAAAAATAAACTATTAAAAAAAAAAGCAACATCTTTAATCAGAAACAAGGATCTGAGTATCTAAAATTAAAGGCAATTAACTAACCAGGTATTCTCAGTGTATTCACTATAAAGTAAAAAACAGAAAGGTTGATAGGAGAAAATCAGAGAATGTAAGACAAGATTTTACCCTAAAACCCTATAATCTTTTTAATGTGGAGAAGCTCTTTACAATTAGGAAAGAGCACAGCAACACACATAATGAAATATGTAGAAATAAACTACAGGAAAACGAATGGGAATTAGTTTTACTACTGTCACTGTGACTGGAGAAGTCACAAAAGTTACCATACAGAAAATATTTAGAGTATTTTGAATAGGTGTTGAATAGGAGAGAATAGCCTGAAACACTCACAATCCTAGAGTAAAATTAAGATAAATCTATAGAGTATGCATTTGGAATTATTGAACAACTGAACTGGGTAAAAATCTATCCTATGGCTAACAGAAGAGCACAGGATTAATTAAGAAGAAACACAATGCTGGGTTTTTAAGTAAAAAAGTGATTTGGGTATAAACAAAAATTAAATTAATCCAGCTGTGTGAACAAAATATACTGGAGGAAAGTAGACAGCATACTTAGAACAGAGAGTGGGAAAAATGTGATTTAAGAGTTTGGTTTGGTACCTGTTTGACTTGGTAGATGTTAAATAACTGTTCAAAGTGGCACCTTTGTCCCTATTTTTCAAGGCAATCTCTGGGTGACTATGTGATTCTGGCTTAAATCCCATTGAAGGTTATTTCTGAGATTCTATCATAAAATCAGATCTAGGCTCTTTCAGTTGTTCATAGATGAGGTGAAGCTAGGTCAAAGGGTAATATTAGTGGAGTATAAACAACTTGCAAAGAACTTACAGGATTCAGTGGTGAATGGATTTGAGAAATAAGGAAATTGGAGAAATCAAAGATCTGTTGCGGTGACCAGCAAAGAATCGGGAAAAACGTTACACCTGGTTATTTTATGAATCTGCCTGACTCACACTTACTTGATACATTTCTCTTCACCCTGTACTGTATCACTTCTACTCTATCTTTACCTATAGACAAATGATCTCCACATTCAATGCAACTCACTTGATGCTAGGGAGAAGGGTAGCGGCTGGAGGAGGGGGAGACAGTCGGGGAGGAACATCATATTCTTCACTTCCCAGGTGACCATTGGAGAAGACCTGAAAGGAAATCCAAGAGTTATTTTGGAATTTAACTTCTGGGGGTTAGTTGAGAATTTAAAGCAGTGACTGGCCCTCCCTGGTGGTGCAGTGGTGACAAGCACAGCACTGCAAGCTGGCCATAGCCACTTCAATCCCCAGCCCCGGAGGTGATACAACACGATGCAGCAGACCTCCTGTCTTGCTTGCTGTCCATCATTCTGCCTGTTCTGCTCCCCACTCTGTCTCTGGTGAATCTTCTCACTGCCCCTGCACCTCTAGCCTGTACCCCAGTTCTGTATGCATAAATAAATATTTTTTAAAAGAATTTAAAGCAGTGGCAACTCATAAAATCTATAGTTTTAAAGAGAAAATAGAATTTATGTTTGTGTAAGCAAGTGAAATGTATTTAATTCAGGAATCTTTAACATTATCGTTGAGGCCATTATTCACCACCACCCAAAGTAGTACCCAACTATATAAACAAAATACAACATGATTCACAAATATATTAAGAGGAATACTATGATTACTTATCTGATATATTTAGATAGTACAATTTCCCCCAAAGGATTGTTTTCTATTGAAGTTAGGCACTGTGTGTAAGGATACCAGTAAGAAGAGCAACCATATTTGTGCAATTCTTATTTCAATCCCTCACACATAAAAGTGTCCTATATGATATTTTTCTGGGGTAAATATAACATTTTAGAACTACTCAATAAAACATGAGTTTAATCAGAAATGCCTTCTTTCAAGGTTGTAGCTTCAGCAATACTTGACTTGGCTTTCACAATGCAGACAGTTTTCAGTGTATGAAGTACACAAAACAAAACTATAAGTTTGTTCATAAGGAATGGCTGTCACCGTTCAGTTACTCTGAAATCAGAAATTCTGCTTTTCAGTTGCTCAGTTTGACCATAAGACCTGCCTGAACTGCTCTTTGTTAATCAACAACTTAAAGAAACAAAAGAGAATAATGTTGCAAAATTCTATCTGCAAGATTAAAATTATCTTCAGATCTTTAATCATTAGTTTTATCCATGGGTTTCTTTCTTTTCATTTATTCTTATTTAAAAGATAAGCTGATCGGACAAATAGGATGTAACATGTGAATAGTCCTATATAATCCAAACACTGACCCACTGATTTCTTTCCTTTTCATCTCCACAAATTCTAAAATGGTGCCTAAGCTTTAGGATGAGAAATTGAAAAGGATATATATATAGCCTTCTCTATCAACTTAAGAAAAGGAAAACGTTTAAAGAATGCATTTGAAATATCTGTTTGCAATTGAAAGCTACACAATCACAGTACTATACCACTGGTTTCATTCTTAAAACTAGGTTCTATGCTATAATTCCAATTTCTCTTTTTCATGTCTCCCCTCATTAGATTCAATATACTATAACAAATCACATCTCTAAAATGAAATGATTTTCTCACAGGCTTCTGACTATGAACCAGATATCAGAACAAGGCAGAGTTTTTGTTCTTGGCTAGAAAGAAGAATTTCGCCTTAGATATTAATCATTGTATGGTTCAATGAAATCATATAACATTAAACATTTCCTTTTAAGGAGCAAATTATCATTTTGATAATGAGCATCTTAGTCATTCTTTGCACATTGCTGAAATAGACACATTGTATCCATTTTTGCCATTTTTCTTGATATTTCTGTCACAATAAAAATTCATTCTGTAAAATATAGATTTCTTTTTTTAAAGATTTATTTATTTATAGATACAGAAATGGGTACAGGTCGGAGGTACAGGATTCACCACACACACAGGGATGGTGAAAGGATTCACCACACACACAGAGCGGGGAACAGAACAGGCAGATAGATGAAGTACACTGCTGAGGGGAGCAGCGGGCGGGTCAGGAGAGGTCTGCCAAGCCATGTGGTCACCTCTGGGGACAGGTGGAAATTGAACTCATGAGGAAGTGACTTTAGCTTCTTAGTGCAGTGCTTTAACCCGCTGCGCCACCAGGGAGGGCCCAAAATGTAGATTTTTATATGCAACAATTTTTTTAGAAGTAACGTTTATATCTAATAAACTTTCAGCAATTTTTAAATACAAGGGAGGTAGGGACGTAACCATTTGTGTTGTATTGGTTTAATTTAATAACCAATCATAATTTAAATAGAATATTGTGAGCATATCTGAAAAAAGCAATATATTTAACATTGATTAATATAAGGGTTGCACAGTAGGTAAATGAGAGAATGTATTAAAATCATTTTAGCTGCAACCTGCAGGTAAATGTTTTGGCACAATATTCATGTGCAACAAGAATATTTCAACAGGGCATGCAATGTAGGCAGTGATATCTATCCCTGGATAAAAACTCAAAGTAAAATGAGTAATGTAGTTTATTCTCTAGGAGAGCAATAAGCTAAAAGAGTTAAGTGACTTGGTCCTAGTTTTGTGAAACAATTTATTAATATGCTTTAAAATGTAAATGGTACTTTTTCTAGCCACTTTAGAGACACTCTATCAACATATACTAAGTAAAGTCTCTTTAGTTTATGCCACAATGTCTCTTCTGAATCATTAATTTGGTGCTTGGTATTGATAATTTGCTTATGGGTGGTTATGTTCTGTGGAAGAGAATTTGAGAGCATTTTTTTCAGGATAAAAATGCTCTATTTAAAAAAAAAAATATTTCATAGCGTATCTCCTTTAAACACAGTAGAGGTAAAGCGAATACTGACTCCTGATGGCCTAGGTGATCTTAATAATGGATCCTTATCTAACAAAATGACTTTCCTTTGAAAGAAATTCATTAGTTTATGAAAATTCTCTCAGCAAGCATCTGTAATTTGTTTAATGACTAGTCTTGTATGCTGTTCTAAATATGGACTGCAAGTTAACAATATGCCCAATACCAAATGATTCTCTATAATTCTATGCTAACTGGTAGACTATGATAATACGTATGTGCAATTGCATTTTCTGTTTATCTAAAGTGTCTGTTTATATCATATAATATTTAATGTAAAGAGATAACATATTTCATTTAAAATTCCATGTTCCCACCTGCACCCATTTCATTACTTAAAATTGTTTTTGCTGTCACTGTCTATGAGTGTGTGAAAAGTTACAATCATTAGAGCCAACAATACATATTTAATGTTTTATAGCAATTAAAATGGCTGCTTGCAACTAGGAGAAAACAGTAGTTAAAGTATGTAGACTGAAAGTATTACTGAGTCTCATGGAGTCTGGCTGCCTTTAAATTAAACATTTTCTTGCCCTCCTTTTTCCACACTTTCCCCCAAATATACCATAATTCCACTGGAAATGCTACCACCTTAAATAATCCAAAGCTATCATTTCTCTATCCCTCAAAATTTAAGAGCTCATTCGTATTGAATTGAAGATATAGGCTAATATCCAAGACGCCACACTGGCTTCAGTCCACATTGCCAGTTTGACCTACTCTACGTGGCCTACCCTGGATCCTAAACTGACTTCTTGTCATAACACTTCCTTCCCACACCCCTGACAGTCCTCTGTTGTCTATACAGCACCGAACTACACTTCAGTGTCTATATTGCCAGTGACACTTATGTATACAGCTTTCTTTATTCCTTCTTTTATCCTGCATCTCAGTTGGAATCTTTCCTTCTTCTTCAAGATCCCACAGTGTATTCTCTGAATGCTTACTCTATGTTTTACTTGTAATCATGTCACGGTCTCATTCTCACTGGGCTGTGTTTTATTTGCTGTGGATGTTCACAGTATTTAGAACAGCCTAAGTACACAGAAAGCAGAAAAAGTTGAAGGGATAAGAATATATTAGGGAAAGGCCCTCCCTGGTGGTGCAGTGGGTTAAAGCACAGCACTAAAAGGCTAAAGCCACTTCTGCATGAGTTTGATCCCCGCACACCCCGGAGGTGACCCACATGGCATGGCAGACCTCTCCTGGCCCGCCCGCTGCTCCTTTCAGCAGTGTACTTCGATTATCTGCCTGTTCTGCTCCTCACTCTGTCTCTGGTGAATCCTTTCACTGTCCCTGAACCTCTAGCCTATACTCCAGTTCTGTATGCACAAATAAATCAATCTTTCGAAAATATATATATTAGGGAAACTTAAGACATGTGGGAGGAGTATTATTTGACTTGTCACATAATTATAAATCTAGGTTATACTACATTAATATCTTATACATGCCTTAAGGCACCATTTAGTCCTAGTCTTGAAATCTGATATTCTCTTATGATTCAGATATTGTCCAAAAATTTGGGTTAAAGGCACTTTTGTGATTATCTTAGCACAATTAAGAAAACCCTTATTCGTACAAACATTCAAACATGTGAACTCACACATCTACTACCCTCAAAATATAGCTCTAATTTGTTCTTCAGTACTCCCGATTGAAAGTGAAACCAGCATACACATAGGACTTATTTTTCTTAAAGGCAACCCTCAGCCTTAGATTCATAGATAAGCTTAAAGTCATACATATAAGCATGTGCCTCTCCACCCAAACAGCCACAAGCCACAATCTCAAAAAAAAAAAAAAAAAAAAAAAAAAAATCGATATATTTATCTGGCAACATCTCCAACAGATTATTGTACATAAGTTCATTTTAAAACAATGTCACTTTAAGTAACATGCAAGTCAGAGATAGTTTTTATCACATAAGAAACAGCAGTATTCTTAATCTCTCGAGTAACGAATAAAGATAGTTAAGCACAATGTTAGCATCTCTAACATCTAGATATAAGCAGATGAATTTCAAGTTTGCAGTGACCTCTTAAACATTTTATCAGAACTATTCTTACGTCAGATAACTAAAATAAGCCATCAACAAAATATTTAGCCAACACAGTTTGCATAAGGAACGGGTTTACGGCTAGAACCTGGGAATGGAAACAGTGACACAGAAATGTCTTACCAGTAAAAAAAAAGGTAAGAAAACCTAACTCCTACCTAGCAGATTCATGTCAAAAGTAAAGATAACCTTAGCTAATTTGATTCTGCTAGATGGAGGGAGAAGAAAAAAGGGAGTAAATGAAAGTCACAGAAAATTTTTACACTTCATGTTAACTATGAATTAGATGGCTTTTTTTCCCCCCATAAAGCGCTCTACAATTAGCAAATGTAGTAATTAGAGTTTAATTTATTCTTGCTTCTCTCACCATTTATCTTTTGAAGATGCAAATATTAAAAGGGCAAATGGGTCTAACGGATGATGGGAACTGGCACACAGACAAAGGACAAAAATGAAGGAAGATGAATTTTCATTCTACTTATGCAGTGTTTAGCTTTATAAATTCCCTGTATGGTAGCCCACATATACCTCTAATTTTAATCTGAACTTTCAGTATTATCCAAACTTTTTTATCTTTAAAATGGGAAGGTAGGCCCTCCCTGGTGGCGCAGCGGGTTAAAGCACAGCACTGAGAAACTTAAGCCACTTCCGCATAAGTTCGAGTCCCGCCTGCCCCGGAGGAGTCCACATGGCGTGGCAGACCTCTCCTGACCCGCCCGCTGCTCCCCTCAGCAGTATACTTCGTCGATCTGCCTGTTCTGCTCCCTGCTCTGTCTCTGGTGAATCCTCTCACCCTCCGCATCTCTGGCCTGTACCCCAGTTCTCTATGAATAAATAAATAAATCTTTAAAAAAAAAAAAAGGGAAGGTAATATTTCATTTGAAACATGACTACTAATGAAAACAAGTATATATGATAGTTGTTACAATTCGAAACAAGTGTATTTCACCTGCATTTGGAGACTGATGGGTTATGTGAAATTAATTGATCAGTCTCCAGTTATCTAATTCCCCACAGCATTTTTTTCTCAGGTAAAAATAAAACTACATAGTAGCTATGGAAAGTGACATCTAATGTAAAAATGACTATTTTCATGAAAAATATGAACCTTTTAAAAATCAAAATCATTCATTTCGTCTTCATCCACTCTCCTTGATGAAGTCCTCTTATGGTATCTGATCTACCAATGAAAACACTTCTTTTAAATAGAAAAAAATCTTACACACAAAAAGGTAATTTCTGCTTCTGACTAAAAGCCAGTGTTGGGACAATACATTTAAAGCTGTACTGGTCATGTATCATGGACACCCTCTCTTCCGCTGACCTCTCTACCTGTCCAGCCAGCACAGCCATACATGCACTTATGCCTTTGTTGACTGTGTATGAATTGTAATAATTGCACCCAAACTGTGGATTGCTTACCAAGCATTTATGGAACCATGCTAAATAAAACAGAAGGAAAAGGGTAAAGGAAGATTGTTTTTTCAGAAGTAAAATACAACTGTTTTTAATGAAGATGTCCACTGTTGTAATTTATTATGTACTCCATATCTAGATGTTATTTTTGGTTTAGTTCTAGAACTGAGGGGAATGGGGACTAGCTATTTTGAGGTTAACAATTTTCCTAGGTACTAGGTATCATTATTTTTCTACTTCATAAAGTAAGGATAATTAATAGAGCTGGTTGGAGAAGATACAGTTAAGTTGTTTGATTGCAACAAGTCAGTGGATTTGACAGCAGGAATTAAAGTCCAGGTCTGATTCTAGAACCTGGTTGATTTTTACTTTTGTTAAAATGTAGCCATCAGGTTCACTTTATCATTTTTGATTCTTCCTGAAGTTGAACTAATTATCTTAAAGCATTATGTCAAGTTTGAAAGGGGAGAGAATATTGGGATTCAGTTTATCTCCAACACCAGAAGGTTCTTGCATACAGGAAGTGCTAGCTATAATCAATATGGACTGAGGAACTAAGAAGTATAAACTAAGAAACAAACCCTAAGACATGATCACAGAACTAGAACTACAAGATCCTACGTAGACTTAGTCTTATCACTTGAAGCCAGCCCTTTAAATATCTAGAACAGTGAACTGAAAAGAGGAATTATATTTTATTTTATGTAAATTAAAAGGAAGTGGGGTCATTTTTCCTTCATAAAGTTAATTAAAGTGCAGATGTAATCTGTTATATAGCACTTAACAAGAAAACGAAATAAATCCTCTTGATAATCTGCCTTAAAAGTCTGATTAGTTGAAATTAGGAATCTTTAAAAAGGTTAATTTTGGCTGAAATGTTAGCTTGTTACAACATAAAATTATCTTTGAGAATATAATTATACAGTATTAATATATATAACATCATATTAAATCTTAAATAATTTAATGACGGTTATTTACCAAAAGCTAAGATAGATTAAAATCCTACTTTTAGTAAGAAATATACTTGAAATATATTCAGTGTTTACTAGGATATGTATATGTATCAGTGATCAGGACATGAAGGCTCACCTGCAAAACATAACAATCTTTTACTGAAGCAACTATTAATATTTCATGCTTATAGTTAATAAAATTTCATTCCTGCGACCTAACCTCTAATTTTGAAACTGACTTTCCATATAGCAATTAAGAGTATGCTAAGACTAAGAAGCACAGTTCTTATGACAGCTAAAAGTATATAAAATATTGTGTAAAAGAATCCTGACCTAATAAGCCTTCAGTGATTTTTCTAATATAATTATTGTATTTTAAGTATTCCTGAAGTCCATTCAGGAAATAAACTACAACATACTGCTGATATGTGAATGGTCATTTCCCAGCAGAGCTCTTTCCCACATCCTATGCACAGAGTGTGATCTTGTAGGAGTGAAAATAAATGCTAAAAGAAGAAAAAAATAAAACACTAAAGAAAAATGGTAGTTTCCTCTGATCTCATTTCTAAGTTGGGAAACCTTCTATTGTGGAAGAAAAGATCTTCATTTTCAGTTGTAAAACTGCTTGGTAAGTTTTAACATCATATTTAGGTCACCCTGGAGGGACTTTAGAACAAAAACTTCTTATTTACGATGGATGAGACACAGACACAGCCAGGTGAGCCAGAAGCACAGTCACCGCAAAGCGCCGTCATCTGTCCCCTTTGTGTGGAATTCCATGCCAGTATTTCAACAACTTCTACCCCAGTTACCCTAAAGTAACAAGGAGGTTGAATATCAAAACCTAAAGTTTTCATTCTCACTGTCACTGTACACATATACATCCACACCCCCCCCAGACACACAGATGAGCATGCCACACTTTACTCTTCTTTCTTATATATAGTGTAGGATGAACTCACCAAGAACAAGCCATTATTATTTTGCTGGAAAGGATTACTTGCGTGGAATAATTTCAGATCAATGTAGATGGGATCACTTTAAATATTAAAGTCTTCAAGAGAGGCAAAGCCTCCTTTAGTTGAGGGAAGACAGCAGTGATTTGATCTGAGTCAAAAGCACCATGAAAGCAAATCCCAGGAAAGCAGCAACTGCCAGGGACCCACCAAGACTTCTAAGCACAAGGACCTTACTGCTACCTCTTTGGTTCTTGAGTGCTGGGATTCTTTCCTGGACATGTAAATGATGACGATGATGATGATGATAGCCTTCACGTTCGAATTCAACATGTGTGAGACTCTGCATGTTTTATGTAGGAAAAGTTTATTTTCTAAAAGTGAACTGGGCTTGGGTGTTTTAGGCAAGTGAGAAATCCATTTCACCTGGGTGTTTTAGGCAAGTAGAAATCTATTTCACCTGGTTGCCTAAAGTGTAATTTCCTAAGCAACTATGCCAATGACTGATTGATGATATGCTGTAGTTGCACAACTTTTTTCCAAATTGGATAGAACTAGGAGAGATTAAAAAAAAAAAAGCTGATTCTGCCACCAAGTTATTAATAAGAAGAACTTCTGGCAGATGAAACAAGGGAAGGTGAAATAAATCTCTGGCAAGCTGTCTAGTGTCTTCACATTGAAGTTAAATCATTACTTAGAACTTTCTTCCTGACTTCTTTTAAGTTTAACTTTTAATGAGCTTCTGATTACTTATAACATGGAGATAATTAAAGACTTATAGGAAGTGCCACACTAGCACCCCACCACCCAACCCCCCCCCAAAAAAAGCTGCCCAACTTTTTATGCTTCCTATTAACAGAAGAGTTTACAGGCAGATTGTTTTGTGCCTGCTTTGTGAATTTCTTACCTTGGCTCCTTCTAAAGGCAAGTCATGGCATCTGTGTTTCCTCGTAAGCACTGGGTCAGAGCTCATTCTACTATGTCTCCCATTTACATTTGAACTTGCTGTGAGTCCAGGTTTTGGAGAGCCTTCCCCTAGGAGTCTACACCCCACTGAGGGGCTAGTCCCAAACACATCCCGAGGGCACCAGGCTTCAAGAGGCATTGGCTGGTCTCTGGAAGGCACACTTTCCACAGGATGGAAGTGACGACTCAGTCTATTGTCAGGTGGTATGGGAGGTGGTCTTTCAGGTGGAGGGGGAGGAGGATCTCGTAAGGGAGGCGGTGGGAGTGGTTTATCTTGTTTTCTCACCATGCAAGGAGAAGACTAAAGAGACACAGAGTGAAAAAAGAAATGATAAGCTATACCAGGCACTGAAATGACTTCCAGACTAGTAGATTATTGCTAGGTCAAAATGGAGTTTTACAAATTGGCATGTTGTACCCTTTACTAAATTTCCTGTTATCACCAACATGTGAAATTAAAAATGACTCATTCAAATATATTTTATTAGAAAATTGTAGCAATTGATTGCATACACTGGAATATCAAGGTTATAAAGACTACCCAGCAAAACGTAACAGAATATCAAAATTACATGCTGATTTTGGATAACTGACATTAAAATAATATCAAATAATACATTCATTTGCATACTTCTCTGAGTTAGGAGATACAGCAAAACCCATCAAAGCTCTTTTGTTTTAAAGAGCAACTTGATTTTTAACATCCCTGGAAGACAAAGCCTTGGTTTGTTATTTTGTGTTTATCTCTGCCATGAAAGAGCAACTGATAAGCAGCAAATTTACTCTGGTTCTTCTTTGCACTTTTAACAGTTACTACCTGGACAGTGAAAAGTCACTATTTATTAAAATGTTTGGATCCTTAAAATGGAAAAAAGAAGTCTGATTTGACAAGGAAATATTTATATGTTAATCTAATCAATGGTTTGTGCTTTGTTAGAAAACATTGAAAAAAATGGAATATACTGTGTGTTTATATAATTCTGAATAAATAACAAACTAAAAAGTTGTAATATGAACTTAGAACCAAGTTAATTGTGATGAAAAAGAATGAAATACCATGTTTCCAACTAATTTTGGACAATAGAACATATTACCAAACAGAATTATTAAAATTTAATATCTAATAGAGAAAAATATACCCTTCTCAAATTTGAAAACTTAAACACAGAACTAAAATTTTGAAAAAAATCCTCACAGAAGTGAAACTATTGACTTAGATTTAAAAAGTTATAATTACATGTTTAATATTAAACAGGGATGTAGTTACTTTGCAAATATTGTAATTCTTTCTAATTAATTCCTTCAGATAGTAAAAGTACATATAATTCCCTCTGCTGAGTCAACTTGAAGCATGGTGACAATTTATCACCCCTAACTTCTTATGCAAATATACTCCACATTTTTCTTGTCACGACACTATGAAAATGAGTATAAAACATCATTTCATAAAAGCATGCCATTTATTTTAATACTTATAATGACCTTTTAAATCCATTTTACTGAGTAATTGCACCACCTTGCTATTTGCTTCAGCAACAGGCAGCTATTACAGACATGTACTCTCTTTGTAATTATCTAACTTTTATAGTAATAAAGTAAAGAATATGCTAATGCTTAAACATAAGTGACAAAACCATCAAAGTTGTTCATAAGGAATTAAGAACACAAGAAGTATGGGGATCTAAAAGAATTGGAGTAATCGATAAGTATTACAGAAAACTTATCTGTGTTTCTAATGAAATCACCTTTGGTGATCCAGTTGGGCTGCCACAGGGGGACCGAACTATGCCTTTCTGGATGAGGTCCAGGCGAGGAGGCACCGGCGGCAGGCTGAGATGTGGGATCTGGAGAGGATCTGGATGAGGCTTTCTTCTTTGTGCAAGGGGAGAGGATCCTGGAGATGTGACTGGAGAATTCTGCCTATCAGTGCACTAGAATAAAGAGAAGATGTTGTTTATTTGTTATATCAGGTCTGTCCTTTCAGTTCTTAGGGAAGGCCTTCGCTTTTGAGAAGGTATGTTATAGAACACCTGCTAAAATACAGTTTACCCTGATTAAAATATACACAGAAAGAGCTCACATCGCCCCTTCAAGGCAGTACTATGTCAAAAATGAGTAAGTTTCTCTTACATATTGCAGAAGGGACCAGGAAAAATGAACAGCAAAAACATGGTTTAGAAAAACAGCAAAATGCAGACATTCTACTAGAAGCTGTGTATTATGAGGAAATCAGAAAACACATTGCTCAGCTTACCTATCTCACAGAATCTTCCTAGGTTTTTGATTTACAGTACATTCTATAACTTAAATATTACTTTGTTCCATATAAAATATGCAGAGAGTACACAATTTGCTTTTCTAGTAATCAATTATATCAGGAAGAGAGGGACAGTTTTTAAAGTTATTTGTATTTAAACTACACAGATTTGCGCTCACATGGTTTCCCCAGAAAAGAAAACCTCAATACCTTAAATGTCCTTCTTGAGAAACTTAATCTAGAAAACTCTGTACTTCTGCTAAAACTGGGAATTCCTATACTGCGTAAGGTCTTTCATCTTGTCTGGTAGAACAAAAGCCAACAAGTACTTCCATTTGTATATAGGTAAGCCTTGCTCTGTTTTGGGTTTATGTATGACATAACCTGACTGCTATTTGGCATACAATTCATACAAATTAATCAAAAATTTCATCAGGTTTTTGATATGTTTGTCAAAGGTTTCCTTACTGTAACATGATGCCATAATCAGACATTTCCCTCAGGTCTTCTCTCCTCTTTCAACCACAGATCTAATTACCATCCCAAGAGTGCTCAGACCATGTATCTTGTTCTGTTACCAGTAAGTGATAAAAGGAGGTAACAACAGGGAGGGCCCAAATACGTCTTAACTTTACTGGTCATGTGAACAAAATTCACCCTAACATTCTTTCTAAATTGCAGTAATATTTCCACGGAGGAGTAGATAAGTTAACAGTGCCCTTTAGATAATAATGCATCAATCCTTGTTGAATCTCTTGCTGTCTTTATGAACAATTCTGCAATTACAGTATTGAAACTTTGCTTAATTTTTATGCTAGCAAAATTCAAATGCTTAACCATGGACATCTGTAAACATTTTTAGTAGGTGTTGTTAGTAGACTGTTGCATAAAAGGTCACTTAATTTATCTGAAATAATCACGTTTTATTTTTTTCTTTCCCACTTTAAAATCTAAGAGAGGCCCTCCCTGGTGGCGCAGCGGGTTAAAGCACTCCACTAAGAAGCTTAAGCCAAATCCTCATGAGTTTGATCCCCGACTACCCCGGAGGAGATCCACATTGCATGGCAGACCTCTCCTGGCCTGCCCGCTGCTCCCCTCAGTAGTATACTTCGTTGATCTGCCTGTTCTGCTCCCCACTCTGTTCCTGGTGAATCCTCTCACCCTCCGCATCTCTGGTCTGTACCCCAGTTCTGTATGAATAAATAAATCTTTAAAAAAAAAATCTAAGAGAAAAGAACCTAATACTTCACACCCTAGCTCACACTTCTTAAATGAGACATTAAAAATTCATGATGTATCCAGTAGCAGAAATCATATTTCAAAATTTATCAATGCAACTTAAAGACTACAAAGTGTGCCTTTCTTTGCATTCTAAAAATACAGCAAAGCAAAATGAATTTAACTTACATCTAAAATTTCTATGCTTTCAACTAGACTATCTCTACATAGTATTTTAATTTTAATGGTCATTTAAAGAATGAGGAATTCTGGAGGATCAGAATTTCCCCCTGTATTGGTAATCATCAGGTACAATAAGTACTTCTAAAGTCAAGACATGACAAAGGGATGTGGCCCTATAGATTTACATTATTTCCTAACATGATGCCATAATCAGACATTTCCCTCAGGTCTTCTCTCCTCTTTCAACCATAGATCTAATTACCATCCCAAGAGTGCTCAGACCATGTATCTTGTTCTGTTACCAGTAAGTGATAAAAGGAGGTAACAAACATGCATGCAATCCTTTTTTCAGGCTTAGATTGTAAGATGTGCGCTCCACAAACTTAATCACCATTCACTGATTTGCCCTGTATTTCTCAAGCATTCATATATTTTTGATACACATACAAATACCTCCATCCTGTATAGAATAGAAATTTAATACAAATATAGAAGAGTATGAAAACATTCTCAGGAATTTTTGTTGCCTGGACTTGACTGGAATATGAATTTCAAGTGTGGCTGTGTAAAAAACAAAATTTCTAATGTAAACTGCCTGTAGTGTCAACTGGTTATAATGAACAATTGTTTTTGAAAAAGAACCATATAATTAAATGTATGATTTGGATATAATTTAATATATGTAATATTTAGACCTCACAGCTAGAACTTTTAAATGTCATGTAATCTTGAATAAGTAACTGCCTATTGAAAATCTTATTGTATATTCTCCATGTAGTAATAACTAATCTACTTCATGGGTTAATAAAATTAAATGAAGTATGGGACAATAAATTTGGTATAAAGCATTCACTATTATGTAGATGATATATTAAGAATATTGACTATTTTGGTGTACAAGTGGTAGATAGTAATCTATTACATCTCCACAGTTCAATCAACCATAACTCATCTTTACTACTAAAAGAAAACTCTGTTAGAGACATTTTAAACAAGATTTTCCGATCCATTTTTTTTATTTTGTTCTATAGACAAAATTATTTCATTTTTGGGCCCTCCCTGGTGGCACAGCGGGTTAAAGCACAGCACTGAGAAGCTAAAGCCACTTCAGCATGAGTTCGATCCCCGCCTGCCCCGGAGGTGATCCACATGGTGTGGCAGACCTCTCCTGACCCGCCCGCTGCTCCCCTCAGCAGTGTACTTCATCGATCTGCCTGTTCTGCTCCCTTCTCTGTCTCTGGTGAATCCTGTCACCCTCCACATCTCTGGCCTGTACCCCAGTTCCATATGAATAAATAAATCTAAAAAAATAATTATTTCATTTTGCTCTATTTTGTTTGTACAGACAGGGCCTATACAAAGAATAGTAACAAAATCGACCCAACAAATAATTAGATTGAGTCTTAAATGCATTCAAACGTCAAATAGAATGTCTAATTTTATTTGCCATTATTAACATTGATCATCATCACAAAACTCTAGAATGGAATTGAACATAAATCTCCTTTTTTCATCTTAATCATGAGTGTCATGAATATAGAAACAAAAGAAAAGTAGTTTAAAAGTTGGAGTAGGTCCATGAATTTAGATGCATTGATACTAACAAACTGTTTACGATAGTAAAGAGGTTTAATGGTTCTGGCACTTCTTGTGTGTTTTCAGCCATTTTCCCTCCTTACTAAGTACACAATTTCAATGTATAAATTTGGCAAATATGGGAAATATAAACATGCTTTGAAAAGCAGCTACTCACAGTAATTGGTGATGGTTCCTAATCACACACACAATTTAAAAATCTACCCGATATTGGTTAACATTATACCTCCCAAATTTTAGTTGCCATTCAACATTTTTTGTGAATTTTCAAGGGTGAAGTATATGTATACAACAACATGTAAATAATTATTCGCTTGCTATTCTCAATTTCTATTTATAATGCAGTATCACAAAGAAGTCTGTGACCTTATACATATCAATTTTTTTAAAGATTTATTTATTTATTCATACAGAACTGGGGTACAGGCCAGAGATGCGGAGGGTGAGAGGATTCACCAGAGACAAAGCGGGAAGCCGAACAGGCAGATCGACGAAGTACACTGCTGAGGGGAGCAGCGGGCGGGTCAGGAGAGGTCTGCCACGCCATGTGGTTGCCTCCGGGGCAGGCGGGAATCAAACTCATGCGGAAGTGGCTTTAGTTTCTTAGTGCAGCGCTTTAACCCGCTGCACCACCAGGGAGGGCCCATACATATCAATTTTAAGGATAGAATCACAGAATTTTGGGGGGTTGGTCGAAGACTCTTAATTAGGTCATGGTTTATGAATATTCATAAGACCATTTTACTATCCAGATAGTAAAGCCAACTTATTGGAGTTACATGTGTGATGAACAAACTGAACCAAACTTAGTATAAAAGATATCCAAAACAATATTTTTATGCTTCTACGATACTTGCTTGGTATTTCAATCATGTAGATGTTATATTTGTACTTTCTTGACAAATAATTAGAAAAAAACTGGCAATATTTGTTTGCCATTTGTATTTCTTTTTTGGGTTAGTGTTCTTATGTTCTTTGTCCCAATGCCAACTAGATTATTTCCCACTCACTGACTTGACTGAGCTATTTACATAGAAGTATAGTGAAGTGCTAGTATGTTACAGTAAGTTATATACTTCTCCCGATTTGTTTTCTAATTTTTTAGAGTAGATATTTTACTGCTGCTCTTGTAATTTTACTTTCCCAATAGAATAAAACCACCACAGTAAAATGATATATCAATTAAGAGATTCTCAAAAGGGTCACGTCATGTTTACCAAGGCCTTAAATGAATTTATTTGCCACACCTCCATTGTTATCTGGAAAGTTATAGAGAAACGGCAAGGTATAGGAAAAGATACAGCATTCACTGAATGAAAAATTTATTCACAAAATAATAAATCATCTGTATAGAGGTAACTACAACAGCTACCTCACAGGATAAGGTCATAAGCCCATTCCTTTTCCTTAATTTTAGGTATTTCTTCTTTATAGTATTGCATTTTCAGAATTTTAGAATAAAGGAGCTTTTTTCACAACTTCAAAAATATCTGAGCGCCTTGATTCCTGCCTGTATTATCAGATACCAGAAATTTGTCTGACTAATAATTTCTCTTAAGTTTTTTCATACTGGTTTCTGATGAGTATGTCTTTAACAAACTGAAACTCTGGTGCTCTGGCAATTAAAGGTCACATTTGATTCTTTTATATCTACATAGTCACCAATTTTTCACAGCACTTTGCTTTATGAAATGAGTAAATGCTATTCTTTTGACAAAATTTACAGAATTTTTTTAGCACTTAGAATAGGATGCTAATGGCTACCATAATGAATAGAGAAATCTAAATATACAATTTTAACAAAAAATCCTGAGAGAAAAGGCCCAAGAAGTAGTTAAAAGCATGTATCAGCATGCTTGGCAATTACCAATAATAATCAGGGAAATCATTCTATTTTAGTCACTCTTCACTTGTCCACACCTTTTAAAGAGGGATTTTATAAAAGCTTTAATAAGATCCATTATTATGGAAATGGAAAAACATTTGATAAGAATCTTTAAACCCAGCTAGATTATTATTAAAAACAGGACAAGAAAAAACCTCTCCTATTACTAGTAAGGTAAGAGTTTTGACAATCCCAGAGATAATTAAAGTCAATTTTGTAACATTCTTAATAGGATTTTTACTTAACAAGTTCCCATGTCTGAACAAGGTAGATATATATATCTATGTGTGTGTGTGTGTGTGTGTGTGTATGAGAAGGGTGATATGAAGGACTCTTACATAGTGTACACTTTCTCTAAGTGCATGAACCTTAATGGACACTGATAAAACTTTTATGATATAAAATAAAATATTGTATGTATGCTTTCCTTGTTAATAACCATTCTGTTCTTTCTCACATTCATTTGTGAATATTACAAAATTAAAATTATTTAAAATAATCCCCTATACAGAGAACATCATTTGGCGGAATTGTTACAGAAATATTTATACATGTTCTCATGTCTGTATGTAATTTATATAGTATAAAGTATAAACAGATCTACAGATATAAAGTATAAACACTTTATATTGTCTGTTTTACAGTAACTGTGCCATTATTCCCTTTTGGTAGTAAACAAAAGTTTGTATGAGGAGTGTGGTGTAAGAGCAGTAGAACAACTTCCTGCTCACTCGGTGTCACACTTCCTAAGGTTTCACCTCACAGAATTTAGGGAACAACTCAGTGAACAAGAAAAGTCTTCTTGACTTATACATTCCAATGAGACGTATGCAAAATTTCAAGCATGCTCTTTTGTGGGTGCTGATAAACTGACTCCATGATTTACATAGAAAAAAATGTCCAGAAAACCTATGCAATATTGAAAAAAAAATTTGAAAAGAAGAAAATTAAAAATTTAAAAATAATGACAATATGTGACTTCAAGACCTATACAGCTACAATCATCCAGACTGTGTGGTACTGAAAAAAAAAAAAAAAAAAAAAAACTAAAAAATTGATGGAATAAATAGAGAATCCAGAAGTAGATACACATAAAAGTAGTGAGCAAATATTGACAAAGGCGCAAAACTACTACTACAATGGAGTATTATCTTTTCAAAAATAATGCTGAAACAAGAGGATATCCATATACAACAAAGGAATCTAGAAGTAGACCTTATACCTGTCACCAAAGTTAACTCAAAGAGTCAAAAACCTAAATGTGAAATATAAAATCATAAAACTTCTAGATGATAGCACGAGAAATCTAGATAACCTCAGGACTGGTAATCACTTTTTAAATACATCACCAATGGCATGATCCATGAAAGAAATAATTGATAAAGTGGGCATCACAAAACTTAAAATATCTGCTTATGAAAGTAATTATTAAGAAAAATAAACCACAGATTAGAAGAAAATGTTTGGAAAATCACATCATGATAAAGGCCTATCATCCAACATATACAATTTTTTTTTTTTAAGAAATTCAACAGTAAGAAAACAATGGATTTAAAAAAGGGCCACAGGCCCTCCCTGGTGGCACAGCGGGTTAAAGCACAGCACTGAGAATCTAAAGCCGCTTCCGCATGAGTTCGATTCCCGCCTACCCCGGAGGTGACCACATGGTGTGGCAGACCTCTCCTGACCCACCCGCTGCTCCCCTCAGCAGTGTACTTCGTCGGTCTACCTGTTCTGTTCCCCACTCTGTCTCTGGTGACGCCTCTCACCGCCCCTGAGCCTCTGGCCTGTACCCCAGTTCTGTATGCACAAATAAATAAATCTTTAAAAAAAAAAATAAAAAATAAAAAAATAAAAAAGGGCCACAGGTCTTAAGACGCATCACCAAATATCTGTAGATAGCAAGCAGGCATATTAAAAATATTCCATACTGCATACCTCTTAAGGTAAAATTAATTAAACCAAGATACCATTACACATCTTTTTGAATTGTCATGATCCACAATGCTGACAATAACAAATGCTGGCAAGGATGTAAAAAAAACTGAAACTAATTCACTGATGGTGGTACAGTTACATTAGGAGATCACTTAACAGTTTTTAATGAAACTAAAAATACTTTTAACATACACTGTAATGGTACCCCCCTCTTGATACTGAGCCAAAGAGGTTGAGTGCATGTCCATACAAAAACATGCACTTGGATGTATATAACTGCTTTTTAATAATTGGCAAAACATGAAAACGCCAAGATGCTCTTCAGTAGAGTGGAGAGTAAAGAAATGGTGGTACATCCAAAAACCAGAACAGGGGGGTCTCCCTCATGGCCTAGGGGTTAAGTCTCAGCACTATCACTGCTACGCATGAGCTTGATCCTCAGCCAGGGAGTTGACTCACATGGTGCAACAGACCTCTCCTGTCTTGCCTGCTGCTCCCCTCAGCAGTGTACTTCAGTCAACCTGCCTGTTCTGCCCATACCTCTCTAGACTACACCCTAGTTCTTCTATGCAAAAATAAATAAAAATTAAAAAAAAAAACAGGCTATTATTCAGCAATAAAAAGAGTTGAGTCAGATCAATTCAAGCACAAATCTTAATTGCTTCTTACTATGTGAAAGAAGTCAATATGAGAATGCTACATACTGTATGACTGGAAGGCAGTAAAAGGATTATTGGTTGCCAGAGGGTAGGGTAGAATGAAAGGGAGGACCAGTGGAGACACAGACTATTTATGCAGTGAAAGCACTCTGCAGGCTACTATTATGGTGGGTATGTGTCACTATAAATCTGCTCAAATCCATAAAGTGTGCCAACACCAACGGTGAACCCAGCCCTAATGAATGAATTTCACACACTGATCTGTTAATTAATTTGGTTCATCAGCTGCAATAAATGCACCCCTCTGGTGAAATGGTGATAATGGGGGAAAGTTACGCATGCAGAGGCAGGGGGTACAGGAGATGCCGCTGGACATCTTGTCAGTTTTACTGTGCACCTAAGCTTACTCCACTAAAAATACAAGAACAAAACCAAACCAAACCAAACCAACAAAAGGAAAAGCCCTCTACATAGGAGGTGAAACTAACTAGGCTGCATTTTTTCCCTGCAGGAAGGGAATGTAGGTACCTTGTTACCATTAAGAATATAGATATCTGTGTGTGAAATGAGGCACACTTTCAAAATATTTATACTTATAACTCACTAGTGACATCTGGAAAACTTTAGATCCTGCATACTAAAGCTCTGAAAAGCAAGAATACAGAAATTTATACAAAGTAAAATGCTCAGTAGAGTAAGATCTGATTTCTCTTTGAGATGGGACAGAAGTGGTCAATAAAATTGCAAGTAGAGCCCACTTTAAAGCATTAATAACATCCTCACAAGTGAGTTAAACTTCATTAAAATGCTAAACAATGTTCTTTACACAGAATTATGCTGCTTCTCCTTAAGTATCTTTAATGAAGAAGACATAATCTCCTGACCTGTGATAAGTTTACATATAGTGGCATTTCTTTGAAGTGTTCTTTTTTTACTTTAAAAAAATTATCAGAATTTTATGGCCTAATTCAATATACTTGGGGTTTTTAATTTAAATTATGGTTTCCCTCATTTCACAAAGCCACCCCTTAAATGTTGTAGCAAGATGAAAATTTCCAAAAATATATCGTTTTGTTGACAGTAGTGGCTTCTTTTACTCATACCCTTTGCTTCATAACCAATTTTGAGAAGTCAGGGAAGGATGACATATAATTCTGAGTATTTCCATAAAAATGGCTAGGAAACAAGAACATTCTGGGAATTAGAGGAATAAACTTCAGTCACTGAAAAATGCCCTCATACAATACCTCTATTGTTCCCAAAATAACAGGTAAAGCTGGTTTTAATGAAAAGCAATTATTAATTGATTATGGTAGTTCTTCGCTATATTTTACAGATTACTTAATCATTTCAGTTTACTTATATAGTGAGCAGGACTATCATAGTGTATCTAATTTATGAAATCGGTTAGCAGAAATGTTGACAACTTCGCATTTTCTGTGAGCTATAAATCTAAAAGATGCTTTTACAGTGGTTTCCTTAATGTGGTCATGCAATGAAAT
The DNA here is from genome assembly GCF_000260355.1 of Condylura cristata. Lineage (NCBI taxonomy): Eukaryota > Metazoa > Chordata > Mammalia > Eulipotyphla > Talpidae > Condylura > Condylura cristata. The sequence continues at coordinate 44,525,329 of NW_004567104.1, read as the reverse complement.
TATGGCTGTAGATACAAATTCTAGTAATATGACCAATTCCTTGCCAAGCCACTGTAAGGGGAACATCTAATTCTTCCTAAAGAATGATAGGTAACTGCAGCTAAAAGACCTTCCATAAACACCTAAAAGTAATTGATGTTAAATTCAGTACAGTACTACTTTAAGAGTCTTAATACTATATCTAAAAAATAACACCAAATGTTATTTATTTTTATTAAAGGTTTATTTATTTATGCATACAGAACTGGGGTACAAGCCAGAGGTGCAGGGGCGGTGAAGAGGATTCACCAGAGAGAGTGGGAAGCAGAAAAGGCCGACTGACAAGTACACTGCTGAGGGGAGCAGGGGCGGGTCAGGAGAGGTCTGCCACACCATGTGATCACCTCCGGGGTGGGGATCAAACTCATGCTGAGGTGGCTTTAGCTTCTTGGTGCTGTGTTTTAACCTGCTGCACCTCCAGGGAGGGCCCCCAAGTGTTATTTTTAAATGACACTTATTATTAAAAAATAATAGTATTAATAACACTTAATATTATTAACACATAATATTTTTAATATTAAATGTACCCACACTATTCAAATGATTTTACATACATGAAATCATTTTATCTCAACTCAAAGAACTAGAGTTTCACAGATAAGGTTACTGAGGCACGTAGAAACTATGTAGCAAAGCTATCAATGGACATGACCCAGGTAGTTGATGACAATGACAGTAGGTCTACTGAAGAATACAGGTTAAGAACTGCGTTACCCAACATACCTGAAGATCTACCCCTACATGGACTATAAAGAAGCAAAGCAAAGGAACAAACTAAAACACTAGACTGCAGAACTGAAGCTATCCAAAGTGGAGGGTGGGGCCTAGGAAGGATAGTGACCCATGAGCTTTGATGGGGCGTCCCTGGACTTTGGAGGTGGACATGGTGTGATAATATGCACTTGTAGAGATGAAACTACACCCCCAAAATATATAATGTGATGTAAACCAAAGTTTACACTTCAATAAGCAATTTTAGTTGAAAAATAAGTATGACCAATGATGATTCGGTAAGAATAAACCATTTTCATGGCTTGCTAGGTGCCAGACTGTAGGCAAGATTGAGATGGAAAAAGCAAAGCAAGACCTCTGCCCCCCCTCCCCCCAGGAGTACACAGTTAACCACAGGAGGCTGATCCAAAACTGGTAACAAGAAAAGGGTATTCTCAGAAACTAGTACATATTCAAGCCATTTTTCAAGAACATATAACACTATCTTTCAGTGTTAGCAATGTGTAAGCTAGCACTTACACAAGGCAGTTTTTCCCTTTGGCAATTAAATACTAATAAAGAAAATGCTACTATTAGGCATGGAGGATTTAACAAATTCAGTGTACAAAATGCAATGAAAGGCAAACCACACACTTGTACCTCTGGGTTGTTTCCAACAAAGACTCTGTAACAGTGTCAGAGTCATTCTTTTTGGGTGGGACTGTCTTAGGGAGTTGTAGGATGTTTTACATCTTTGACCCTGCCCGCTAATGGTCAGTTGTTTCCCTGACCAATGGCCACAAATTTCTGAATACCCTCAGGAGGCACAATGGCACAAGATTGAGAAACATATTCTACATTACAAATATCTATTGTTATTCTGCATTTCACTTTTGTCCTCCTTACTGTTCCAGTCTGTGGTTAGAATATGAATCGTATTAAAAAGGCCCTGCTCTCCTAGAAACATTGTGATCTGTTCACATAAACTCTTTTCTTGAGATCAGGATTACTGTGGAACTTATCCTCATACTTACTATTAGGGAAACATGAGGAAAAGCAAGCCCTAGATGATCTATTAAACATTTTTACTTAGCAATGTGGATTTATTTCTGATGACAATTCCTTCTTGATAAAGAGCAATTCCTTCTGGTTACAACGGTTTTTGTTCTTAAAAATTTTTTAAAGATAATAATGTTTTAAAAAACTGTGTAAGACAGGGCCCTCCCTGGTGGCGCAGCGGGTTAAAGCACTGCACTAAGAAGCTTAAGCCACTTTCGCATGAGTTCGATCCCCGCCTGCCCCGGAGGTGACCACATGGCGTGGCAGACCTCTCCTGGCCCGCCCACTGCTCCCCTCAGCAGTGTACTTCGTTGATCTGCCTGTTCTGCTCCCCACTCTGTCTCTGGTGAATCCTCTCACCCTCCACATCTCTGGCCTGAACCCCAGTTCTGTATGAATAAATAAATAAATCTTTAAAAAAAAAAAAAAACTGTGTAAGACAGAAGAAATTAGTCTCAACTTATACTATTTTATTCTGTATGTAGGTCTTTGTTTTGCTTGTAATTTTATGTATTTGGTGAATAGTATGGTCTATCAACAAAATTACTAAGTAACTGCTAAGAATCCTCCTTAGACAAATATTCCGTATAGCAACAGATGACTTTCTGACTGAAGTTAGAAAGAAGGATGTGACTTTCTGACTGAAGTTAGAAAGAAGAAGGATTTGACCAACTGTACTCTGGACTTCCTGGAAGTGTTCACATGAGAGCCAATTATCCTAGAAAATCTACCAGCTCTGAACTCAAGCAATGGTATAATTTCAAATACAATTTCAAATGTCTTCTAGTGAGAATCACAAAATACTATATGTAGGAAGGCAAGCAATACACTATTATTTGTTGGTTCTATTTGCTTCTGTAAAAATTAGTATTATTGAGGCCCTCCCTCCCTGGTGGCTCAACAGGTTAGGACACAGCACTGCGAGCTAGCCAGAGTCACTTCAGTGTGAGTTCGACCCCTGCACTGGAGGTGATCCACATGTTGCAGCAGACCTCTCCTGTCTTGCCTACTGCTCCCCTCAACAGAGTATTTCAGTTAATCTGCCCTTTGTGCTCCCTACTGTCTCTGGTGAATCCTCTCACCGCCCCTGCACCTCTGGCCTGTACCCCAGTTCTGTATGCATATAAATAAACCTTAAAAATTATTATTATTAGATATGCTTAACTTAATAGAAAATAAAAACACATTCTATATGTTTAGTATGCCACTACTTATAAACTCCAGATGTGTTTAATGTGTAACAGTCCTCCATGCTATGTGGGAAGCATTACTAATTTAAAGAATGCAATCTGCTTAGAACAGACAATTTCATAATATAGCCATTAACTTACTCATAAAAGAGCATAAAGATGAGATGGATATTTGAAATGGCAGATAAAAGAAAATGGAGCCATTCTGCCGTACAACTAGACAGTCATTACTGCAGTTGAGGAATGAAATGCTTTGAAAATGAATGGATGAGTAAAACAACTGAATGGTTAAAAAACAGAAAAGAAACTCAGGTATAAAAATGATTACGTCAGCTGACCATGTGCTGTTATTAAGCTCTGCTGTAAGGTAGGACTGAACCTTCCATGCGACATGCTGCATGCAGATACAGTCTGCAGATGGGAATGGTGATAAAAAGATGCAAAATTTCAGGTTACTGCTCAAAAAGAGCATGCGGAAAGCATGTGCATTTATTATTTCACTTAATACTGACTGGGTGTGCTTAAGGTGCCAGGAGAAACCAAAGATGAATAAGACACTGGTTCTGGCCATAAGAACTCATAGTTCAGTAGAGGAGATGGCCCTCTAAGTAAAACGTTAACAATTTGGTGTGGCTGCTGAAACTCAAACAGAAGTCTGGTAAGTGCTGTGGAACCATATGGTCAAAGCAATAGCTTTGAAATTATCACCAAAAAATTTGATGCTTTATCTCTACTAAAATTTAGGTTTTAAAAGTTAAGTGATTACCTTTAAGAGAGTAAGTTAATATGTAATTCAGACAATTTATTTCCTGGACTAGAGGCATATCATTGCCTATAAAGACATTTATTTAATTTCTCCAATGTCTAATTGTCATAGGAATAACAGTGAGAATAATGAAAGTTTTATTAAATGGCAGTGTTGACAGCCAAATAAGCCACTGAAGTGGGAGTTTATGGGCAATAAAATCCGTGAGCACCATTCTTCTCTTTTTGGGGTATTTTGAAGAAAAGACCGATATTAAAAGTGTCTCAGCTCAGAGACAGAAAGCTCAGTTATGCTAGAGAGAACAAAACCTGTACCATTTGGAGTGGGTGAAAAGACCTGGGCGCCCTACAGAGTCCCCCCAGCCGTTCTGCTGCTCCTTTGCTGAACCGTGGCGGGTTCCGTTGTCAATGCCGCTGTGAAAACAGCTTCACCTTCAGTGCAAAGCAGCCCCAAACTACAAGTTTCCCCAGACTGCTACAGAGTGAATACTTTCCCCCAAGCAGTAAAGGTACCTAAGTCCTAGAAAGAATTACTCTTAAGGCTCAATGCCTCTCTCCAGATATAAATCACTGAAATAAGAAAACCCATTTTGGAAAGAAAATTGAAATGTTTTTTTCAGCTGGAAACATTACTATCTAAGTCTCTTCTATTTGAGCTGTTGCATGTTTCTCAAAAACTTTTAGGTCATTCTCTATTATCCACGTATAACCATTCTTTAATGCTTCTGGTGCCTTAAGTCTGTGACCTATCCATTTTTCTTGTTAAGGCCAGAAAGTAAATACTTCAGCTTTTTAATTCAAGAGGCAAAAATCAAGGAAATTTGTACTTATTTATAAAATCACACAAATATGTAGTATTTTAAAATGTAAAATCAACCTCAAACAACAGAAAAACAAAGGAAAACAAGACACAGATGACTTAGGTGAGTCAGCAATCAGCGGATTTGACTGTAAGTTATAGTCAAATACCCAAAGTGAGCTAAAACCATTTGGTTAATAAATTAAAAATCTTTTGGATTAAGACGTCACCTTCTTCTAATAAAAACGTGCAGAATGATTTGACAAAGCCCTACCAAACAGTTTTCTACATGAGAACAGAATTTTTATTACACCTGTAGTGGATGAAAATATCATGTATCTATAGAGTCCAATACAGTAGCCCCTAGACAGAAGTGAGCATTAAGACCTTAATAATTGTTAAATGTGACAGAGGATCTAAAAGTTTTATTTGTGATTAACTTGATTATTTTCAATTTACATTTATATAGCCAGAAAAGGCTACATGGAAAAATAGATTTACTAGTAACTTATATATATAAATTTCCAGGACATATCTCAGTATGTGTGAGAATTTTTTTTTTAAATAATCTAGTATAGTAGTTTGTCGTTACACCATTTTGTGCATTTTCTTTTTTATCTCAGCTGTAATCCCCGTGGGCTTCCCATCAGTGAGAATTTTTAAGCATTAGGTTAGGTGCAAGACATAAATATTTCTATAAAGGTTATACTAACAGATACAATTAAAATTAACTCTTATAATTCATTGGGAGTTAGTAAATTTTCATCAGGTACAGTATGTTACAGATCTGAAAAGATCTTCAGATTAAAGGTAGTTATGCTGTGTCTCCCCAGTACAGTGTGAGTGATAATGTTGCAAGGATGGCAAAAGAGACAGTATTGATAGAGTTTTTAAGGTAGGGAGACCTGCAATAATGCACAAATTCTGCTATACACTCATAATGGGATTTTAGGAAAGTTATTTCACATCTTCAACTGCCTCCTCTCTAGAACAGTATAATAGCAACAGCTTCCCTACTGGTTGGGTGTGATGATCAAATGAGATAAAAGGTTAAAGAATCTAGAACAATGGGGGCGCATTGACATTACTAATGCTACAGTTATCAACATGAGTGCAGATATATGACGTCCTAGGTGACACTCACGCCTGCATACACCCTACAATACTGTCCAAAGCCCAGCTTCGCACCCCTTCCGCCCCCCTGCAGATGAGGGGGTGCACTGCTCTGCTGCCTTCCAGAGGCATCCTGGTATGGCATCCTGGCCCTGCAGCTCACCTGGCTCATGCAGCCAAGTCACATGACAAGCTTGAACTCATTTCCTTTTCTGAAAATGAGAATACCATGTCTTAAGTTGCTGACTAAATAAAGTATGTGGAAAAGTTTTGTGCATATAAAATACATTAGTACTGCAAACGGGACTACAGTGATGGCACATGGGTGAACTGGTGGTGGGAAGACCACAGGGATTACAACTGAAATGAAAAAATGTACAAAATGAAGAATGGTGTAAAAAACATATACATATATGTATATATAAACTTAAAAATACATTAATTCTGGTCTACTCATCATGAATTCATCTTAAAATCAACTCTATTCATCCTTTCCTGTTCCTGAAGAATAACTACTTCCTTTCTTTTATCTCTTGAGTCAAAGGGATCACACACTTCACAACTCTAAGTGTGTGTCACAGAATGAAAGGATGGTACCAGAAGATATTTCTCCAATGGTTAAAAATACTTAATTTACAAGTACTTTGCTTAGTGTTACCCCTTCAATATCAAATCAGCCTCTTTGTCTCTCCCACCTTTTCTGTGTTCCAGGATTCACTGAAAGCATGCCCGTAAGATTTTTTACATATGCAGATATGTTAGCCTCACCAACATGACTACTCACAAATTTTGCTTTTGATCTGGGATGACTTTTACTCTCACTGTGCCTCAGACTCCCTCAGATTGCTTGTCACCCTTTCTGACTTTGAAAGCATGAGTTTCTGAGTGTGATCTGCACTTCATGTATCTTTCATACAGTGAATGTCTAATTCTATTGATCATTGTATCTCCAGTCTATAAGTCAATTTATGTGCTGGTTTACCAACCAGTCTTTTGTGAATCTGGTTACATAAACTCCAAGTAGACAGTAGACTTCATCTACAGTGAACTAATAACAAAGTCAGTTTTCTGAGTCAGCAATACTGATTGATAAGCATGTTGTAGATTATGGTAGCTTCACAATAGTAAATCTTAATGTTACCTCTTGGTAGCCAAACAGAAGAAGGCTGGCTGCCCTGGCAAGACAATAACTCTAACAGATACTTCTTTTAGACTTTAACAAATATTCTTAATCAGTATAAATCTTAATTTCCTTTCTGAAAATTGTCTTCACAGATCTGTTATAGCCAGTCATAATTCTATATAACAGCTCTCATTTTGACTTAAAATGGCCAGCATACTTTCGATAGTTTACTGCTTTCCCAGGCTATAATTTTATCACTATCAACTTTATGTAATTTTCACTTTGATTCCTAAATCTTTCCCAAAACCTTACACACTCCATCATACCCCATTTGTGAGCATGACTTATTTAGCACATCACACGTAAACCTAAATAACCTATGGTTTCCAATTTTACCTTTCGAACATTTGCCAACCGATTCATCATCAAGGACTCCTCTCGGTCGTCGTCGTCGTCCAAGTCCAGCATGGGTATCCCAAAGGGGTCTATGATGCTGCAGCACCTGGAGCCTTCATCTCTCGGATCAAAGGGGTCCACAATTATGGGCTCTGTTCCTTTAATTTCACAGCGACAGAAGGGGCAGCCCTGGCCATCTGATTCCTGAACAACACAAAAATGCGATGATTAGTCTTTGTTCAAGTAAAGCAGTATTGAGGAGGTAATGTTTTCCAACAATAAAAAAGGTCACTAGAAAGTGTTTAGGGAATTAGGCTGGGTGGCAGGAGATCTGTTTTAAAAAGGTAGTACGAGTAGAACACAACAAAATATATGATAAATGTGCTGTATTTCAATTTTTTTGGGAAAAAATTCCTTTAATCTCATTTGATTCCCAAATGACAAGGAATTTAATTTCTTATTCACTTACAGTATCAATGTTATCAAAAGTTTAGGCATAAAGCACCAATGCCAATAAAATAATCTTTAAAATTTTGATAGTCAAAACCAGTACTGTCAATTAAAATAATCCATCTAAAAATTCCTTCTGAACTACTTCCTGTATATATGTATGTATGTATGTATA
>NW_004567104.1:44478075-44517409 GCF_000260355.1 Condylura cristata | reverse complement strand
AAATAAGAGAGTGTGTGTGTTATACATGCAATGTGTGTAGGTGTATATATACATATAGTTATGTCTAAATGTTTCCATTTTAGACTCCTAGTTTTTTAAAATAACTTGACAAATAAACCAACAGGAAAAAATAACAAATTTATACTCAGGAACCATCAACTGTCTTAAAACCCTGTCCATCTGGACACCACTCTCTTCCATGTTAATACCACATGAGAATGTTTTAGCATTCATATTGTTTTCCTTCTTTAGAATTACTCATTTATGCATACAAGAACTTGGGTACAGGCCAGAGGTGAGTGGGGTGAGAGGACTCATCAGAGACAGAGTGGGGTACCGAACAGGCAGATACACTGGAATACACTGCTGAGGGGAGCAGCAGGTGTGTCAGGAGAGGCCCACTTCATCACATCCCTGGCTGGGGATCGAACCTGTGCTCAGTGGTTGACACCAGGGAGGTCCCACATTCATACTGTCTTCAAAGGAAATATTATAGAAATATTAATGCAAATGCTTTGGATCATAAATTCATTTACTGACTTACTGAAAGTTTTGTTCAAAGTCTCAATTTTATTTCTCAAAACTAACTGCAGTAACAATTCACACTGCTAGGAAAACAGGACAAAAATGTTTTCATGCCTTGCTGATAATGATGCCTTTCACAGACAGGTGACATGTGCCATGCATGTTTTGTTGTTTGTTTTGCATTATACCTTGACTTTAGTAGTATGTTATTTAAAAAATACTTATCTGAAAAGGTGAGATCTTATATCTTTGACTCAAATACAGAGTTGTAAACCAATGTTACTGCAAAAACATCCAAAAATCATTTTAAAGCAGAAATGGGATAGTTAGCATAATGAGAAAAGGTAACATTTTAAAGAAAAACTTGAATACATAATTCTGGTTTGTTCCATCCATTTGAAATGATGGGAAGCTAGGCATCATGAGGCCGTACAGTGATTAGCTGGTTAGCAGTGGAATTAACACTCTTACTCTCATCTCAGGAACAGTTACTCATTGATTAAAAAAATAAGCTGCAATGCACACCCAATTTGATTCATAAACAGATCACTCTGAATGTTTCTCCTTTATAGTATTTACTATGATTTTCATCCATCAATTTTTATAAGATGACTATATCATAAGCAAATTAAACTTAACCATAAATTCTCAAATGCCACTTTGATGCTCTGTTCTACCGTCTGTCAGATGGCTGACTGACTACATCTGAAGAAGGTCTACAACAACACACACTCATCAGGACTGTGGCTCCATAATTAAAATAATGTTTGTCAACACTCAGTTAATAGAAGATCAAGGAGTACATGCTAATGAAAGAGAAAGACAAATAACTTCCTAGTCCCCAACATATTCACATTCTTTGACTGCTAGGAGGAAGTATTTGGGACTCCATCCATTCTAAATGACTCAGATTTCACTTCCTCAAATGAGAGACATTTCAAAACAAATGAGGATTACACTCATTTGAACACTTAACTATTTAGTATGCTCATAGTCAAATATGTTAAATTATTAATGCTTTAAGTTAGTGATCATAAATATGTTAAGCTGAGAAAAATAGAATTTTTCTCAAAAACAGATTGCCCAATCTCCCAAAAATCCCATGTAAAAATCCAAATAAATGTTATCAGTATGATGTCAATGTCATCACCATTAACATTAGATAGGTCACCATCCATAGTCCTCCTGTTTAAATATTCAGGTGGACAGTATCTCAAACATATATTTTAATTATTTAAAGGCAAATGTTATAGTACAATTCATTTGCTCTCAAGATGATTGATTATTCAAGGGCATACTTGGAAGGCCAATCACTCATATCTTCCTATATATACAATATACATGGAATGCTTAAGAGAATACATAGGATTTCAAGAGTCTCATTTTCAAGTGCATTTTATAGTATATGTGTGTGTTTTCCATCTCAGTAAGTTCTAATTTAAATCACCTTGCTATACCCTTCACATAAATTTTCAATATTTATTTTTAACAATGAACAACTATAAATAACTGGATAGAAAAATAAATCATACAAACTGAAAGTAGTTTGGGTTCTGATAAGTAATTTCAGAGCACAATATTTACCACAGAAGCTATCTTTTTGCTAAAAGAATGAATGAAATGTATGGTGATAGTTAGTTAATAGTAATACTAAATAATCCAGAATGGAAGAGACTTTGGTTTGGTGCTCTTTTGTATGGGCAAGCAAAGACAACGTTGAGGAACCTAGACTTTCCTAGTTTTAACCTGGGAAGTACAGGAAAATATAAGCAGTGATCAGAAAAGGATGACACACAGTTTGAGTCAGGACACTTGGATTGGACTCCTACTCCCGTTTACAGTGATGTGACACTGAAGAAGTGAACCACTTCCCTTGTAGGGAATAAGAATGCACATTTTAAGGTACATTTTAAAAATAAAGTGAGGTAAATTACTGCGAATTTTCCAAGGTGTTATATATAGATTCTAGTTAGTATTATTACCATAAAACAGTCTCAAAGACAAAAAATAAATAAGGAAACAGATCTTAACATCTGAAAAAATAATTCCACATTCTAATAAAATAAATGACCATAAAACTACACAATTAGTGTATATACATTAATAATCACAAAGATGATTCTATCAGTTACTATATTAGGAACAATTAGAATTCTAGAGAGTGTAATATGCATTATCTCTACATTAACTCATTTAACCTTTATGATGTAGGTATAATTATTATGTCCATTTTTCAATAGGAAAATTGTGAGTTTACATAACTTGATGGCGACCACATGGCCAAGCAGTACTGTATAAGAAATCAGATGCAGGAGCTCTCTTTCAGGAACCCAGTCTTTTCATCTCTCCATGCTCACTACACTATTATCAGGATGTAATTCTTCAAGTCAGAATCCTACCCTCAATCAAAATAAAGCTTGAAAATACCTATTACTGGATCATCTGAAAATGGGCAAAAACTATTTTGTTCAAATTGTAATTTTCAACATTAAAGAAACTACTGTAAGTGAATATTCTATTTGCTCTTGACTGAAAATTTTCATTTTTTCATATGAAGATTCTAAACTTTCCCTAATTTTTACAGTCTACCTATTTTTCACATATTAAGAACTTCTATAAAAATCATTTGTTGCTGGAGTCCAACTTAAATTTTTAGCATATGAAGCTTGTGAGCTTGCTCTCTGGAGCGGTTTTATTCAGTGGAGTCAACTTTTAAGATACCTATTAAATGCTGCTGGTTAAAGCCAGTAAGAAGTGTTTCCTGAGCCAAAATCTGCCATCTTTTGGGTTATCACAGCAGAGAGAGCTGCCACTATTTCAGTCACTACACAGACTGCTGCATGTGCTCTACCTGGCAGCATTTTCGCACACCTGTCCTGCCTCTCATTCCTACAGTCATCACCTCAGCTCTGACATCATGAAGCATTGTGGGAAAATGCCAGCAGTCCCTACATACGATGTGAAAGAGGAGCTTCAAGTTTATATGAAAAGGTTAAAAACTGTCAGAGAAGGAATAGTATTTTATAATATCCTTTAAAACAAGTATTTTCTTTGTAGTTGTACGCTTACAAAATTTTCTAAAGGCTAGACACATGAAGGTTGGCTGCTCTGGAGGGAAGGTCCAGTAAAAGTGAACTTAGAGTGCCTGATGTCATCATATGATGTTGCTTCTCATCTCTCAGACAACCATACATCCCCCTCCCCATACAGGTCACATAAATATTTAATCACTATCATGAAAAACATCTGTTTATTTAGTGTGAAATACTATTTTGAACACTGACATTTCTTTTAAATTATTTTGAAAAAATATGTAGAGGGAGTAAATACAGGAAAACATTACTTTTAATTTATTTAAAGTTCTCTGCATAATTCAAAACTAAACTGCATATCTAATGACATATGTGTATCCATTTTATTTTGGAAGAAAGAATTGAGGAACACAGTTTAGTGTTTGTGCCATTAATAAACTCAAGCCATTTTCTGGATTTCTGAAAAGAAAAAAAAGCCCCAAATAACAGAAGTAAAACATTTCTCACACCTTAGCGATAACCCTGCAGAAACACAGCTGTATAATATGCTAACTACAAAAAGAAGAGAAGGAATTCAGAGTGAAGGAAATGTTCGTTAATATCTGCAGGATAGCATGGAAGAGGGAGAAAATGCTCCAAGTTTTATTGCCAAGGGTAGAACAGAAATACCACACCCAGAGTGATACTGCTTCAAAGAATGTCTCAGGAGAGGTACTATTCAACTTGTTTAGCATTCGCTGTAAACTCTGCCTTGCTTATTCAATTTATTAAATAACAAAGATGTCTCAGAAAGAGAAAAAAAATATTTGACACCTCGTGGAGCCTTGACTAATGGGCCATTATGACAGCAATTACAGAGTAACCACTTGCAGCCACTAACAACTAGCTGACATTGCTCCCTTGCATTTTTTCAGGTTTCTGTTAATTACGTAAAATTCAAGTCTCTGATGAATTTTAATTAAACCAAAGAAGGCCATCAAATGGAAGGAAAAGTCACTGAAAAAAGACTTGCTAAAAATGCACATTGGCTGAACACATTATGTTTTATGATCAGAGTTTAATATTTCCTATTGGACTCTTGACTGATTAATCAGCTTCTTGGCAGACACGCAGCCTTTAATATCAATATGCCAACCAAAAGTACTTGAAAGTTAACAAAAAATGTCTGGCACCCATAATTAAATCTAAAGGATAACACAATGTTCATTTCAAGTAATTGGTAATCTCACGTCCCTCCATAAAACTTCAGATATAATTTTGACCTTTTGATTGTTTCTGAGCATTTTAAGCCCAGATTAGTACAGAACTCGGGAAATAGAAGAAGTTCAAGGACTGATTCCTAAATAAATAAATGAATAAATTTGAGATCTTGGAAATGAAAGATGATAAATTCCATGTCTGCCTCTACCAGGGCAATAAGGGGAAACAAAATAAATTTCCCTGTGCAATATTAAGTCTGAAAACTTAGCTTCTCTAAATAGAAGAAAACAATCATATAAAACAAAGATAATGAATTCAAAATGAGAAAAATTGGGACATTAGCTCTGTACTCTTCTGAATAACAAATACCTGAAGGGAGACATGTATCACATCTCCAGCTGTAGAGTTAATATTCACATAGCATTCTTCATTACATTTATACATTTAGACATAGTATTTGAAAATATAATGCAGTCAGGAAAATTTTCAATGATTCTTTTTGCTCTCATCTGCATTATCAGTTAGGGTAAGCTCATTGAAGCTATAATGTAAAACTTAGGTTTCTAATATTTGTCAACAGAGTTTTAAATGGATTTATTTTACATGACTTGTATTACATCACAAAAGTGTTTTCAGTAACATGGCTAAATGATTGTCAAACATTGCTGTTTACACAATAACATCAAAGCTGATTAAACAGATCTGTTAGTTGGCAGGAAATACCATAGTAAGAAGTCTGTCTGTAATTTGGAAATATTCAGGTTTTCCAAAAGTCATGATCGAATCTTGAAATTTCTTTAACCACAAAAATTCTACTGAGATACAGACATTACGGGGTATAACTTGGAATTCTCAAATCATATTCTAAAAACAGTTTTTTTCTAGTGTAGAGAAAATTTGAACCAGTGGTCATCCTGTATGGTTCTTGATGTAAAAAAGCCTTATATTGAACTGGGTCTAACTGCCTCTAAGTTAGTGCCAATAATAGTGCAAACAGCAAAAGTGCAAAGATGAGGTTAGAAAACATGGGAAAATATCAAAATGTGAAAAGGTTAAGGGAATCATCCAGCAGCTATTGAACAGAAAATGTACCTGAGGGTTCAAATTTTAAGATTCGTTATCAGATTTTGAACATAAGTGATCTTTGAAAGGATCACAGGTATGTGAGAGAACTGAACACAACTAACGCACTTATAAGGGCTTTCACATATAATTTCAGTCTTGATTTAAGGTAATCTCAGTTCTTTTCTTTTTCCTTTATATTATTTTGCATAAAATTTATAATTATTAAATGTCTATCAATATACAGATAGGATGCTTGGTGGAGGATCTGTAAAACAGATAAAACAATCCACATTGAAGGAGAAATAGGTAAATGTGTAAATGTTTACAATTTGAATACAAAGAGGGGGTAGGGTGTTGTAAGAACATATACAACATATATCAAAAGAACATTAATCATGAGCCTTTGTGTGGGGAGAAATAAAAAAATGTAATAATAACTTTGCATAGTTTTCATTAAGCTATATCCAAAAACTCTGATTAATTAGAAAAATAATACTCATTAATGACATGAGTAGGATTTTATTTGATTATTTCCAGCTTGTGGGTACTTTTTGAGCTTTTCATTTACTACCTTTTTGTAACTATTTTATTAATATTTTCTCCATAGCGTCTCATAAAAATTTTACTCAAAAGCTTGTCAGTGCAGTTTATGGTACCTTCCCCAATGTCTAAATGTAAACAGAAGTACTTCAGAATAAAGATTATAAAGGAAATTAGCAAATGTTAACATTTATATTTATGACTGGATATAAGTCCATTAAACCTACGTACGAAATCATGAAGTAAATAAAGGAACTGATTAACTACCAGCAAGAGGAACAGCATCATCCAGAAAATGCACACACAATAATATATACAAAAGTTGTGGAGATATTATTGGCCCAAATTTAAAAAGGTCAATCTCTTTCAATAAGAACAGATATTAATTTAGTTTTTGTTATTCAACCATTTCTTTTGCATACCCTGAGCAATGAGGTAGTTTGTATGATATTGTAAATAATCTTTAGATTCAAAGGTTTCTACCCAACATTGGCAACTTCTGACTCTTAACCCATTTAACTTCTAAATATGCAGAACAGCAAGTTAAAGATACCAAGTCCTGCAATACCTACAGCTATAGGCTTTGAGCTCTTGGTCTCAAGAGAAAAGACAGATGCACAGCCCCTACAGGGACGCAGAGTACCATGGGCTTGTACCAGCCTGGAATTCTGGTTTTCTTTCATGAGAAATGTAAAGTGTTTAGCTACTTTATACTGGTGAGAATCTTACCACCACACTGAAGAAATAGTCCAAATGAGTGACAAGCAAAACAGGCCTCTTTGACACTTTAAAATTCTGAAAAAGCTTATCAGCAAAGCAAATCATCCTAAAGTAGTCCTGTGCCAGTCCGCCTGGCACAGAGTCAAAGAACGAAGCTTTTCTTAAGACAACCTAGAAAGCAATCAGGTGTGAATAGACGACTTTGCTAATGCCATCATCATCATCCTTCTTCCTCTAGTCTCCTGGTAATATACAAAATTCCCCAACATCATGAGACGATGAAAGGTAATTAGGGCAAATACATGAAGGTAAATCAAAAGTAAAATACAAACCAAATGCATATTGAAGGAAAGAAATGTAGGGAAGGTGAACACATTTTCCTGAGATAGCAAAAGTGTCTGGGAGTCTATAGAAATGGCATTAGAGGGGCCTTCCTGGTGACACAGGGTTTAAAGACACAGCACAATCAAGCTATCCACAGCCACTGCAGCATGAACTCGATCCCTGGCCAGAGAAGTGGCCCACATGGCACAGCAGACCTCTCCTGACCTGCCTGCTGCTCCCCTCAGCAGTGTATTTCAGTACATCTGCCTCTTCTGCTCCCTACTATCTCTGTGAATCCTCTCAACCCCTGCACCTGTGGCCTACACCCCAAATCTTATATGCATAAATATATATTTAAAATACAAATGGCTTTAGAAATATAAACCAGTAATAATTCATTTCTGAGTTCTTTTTCTTCACCTACTTCTTAAATCTTCCTAAAGTAAAAATAATGCTTTTTATAAATTTGTAAAAATGTGAAAGTCATATGTATTTTTGAAAGCATTATATTTTATTACCAAGTAATTATTCAATAGGCTTCCATGCCTGAGTCTGCTTTTCCTTTTCGTGAGCCTCTCTTGCCTTCCTCCTCAGGCAGTTCTCTGTTTAGAGAGATTAGGAGTGGGAGAGCCCAGGACAGGGTGAGAACAGCACAACTGCAAATTTAATTATCTTAAAATTTTAATTATCTGCTTTCTAAACCCTACCAACACTGACTTTTGTACTGATTGTAATGAAAAGCAGTAAAAAATGGATTGATGAGAATACTTCATAAATCTACCAAATATTTGAAACTGGAAATCTGTCCAAAGGTTCGTTTTAAATTCCCCAACCTTTATATTAAAAAAAAAAAAAAAAGCAAGCCTTGGGAAAACTAGTTACTTTTTAGGTTTTATGCTAAAACAGCAAATCAATATTTATTTATTGAATGCCTGCCTACAGAGGGAAAGCAGTTTGTCTTAGATTCTGCTTCTGTAAATTATAAAATGTAATGCCTGTTTCTGTGGTAACTAAGTGTTGAGGAGATTCTTCCTGTCAGAATCTCCTAGTTAGCTTTACAGAGCAACTGAAGACCCATTCCTCCTCCTGAGAAAAGAGTGGGTTGAAAATCTCAATATAAGACTTAGGTGGTAGGGTTTACTTTGCTTCAGAATCTGACCTACTGTAAAGAGAATCAGATCTAAAGTAAAGTGCGTAAGTGGGTAGTGGGCAATATGGATAAGTGACATCCTGCAATAATTGGTGTTACAAAACCACTTATGATTAACACCATAAAATCGTTACACATGGAAAAGAACCAAAACAAAACACAGCCAAAAAATCTAATTCTAGAAAAGAAATTCAAACACGTAAATTGACAAATCATTTAAGAAATGTGTGCTTTGTATATTACTTTGAGTCATTAAGATGAAGAGAACTGAAAGTATACAATATCAATGTGGCCTCTGAGGAAGACACCTTTGCTGCTAATTCAACTGGGGTAGTACCTGCCAAGCTGTAAGGCAAGAGGTGCACATCAAATGCCCACAAGGCTCAATCTTGACATCTTTGTCGTTCTCAGCACAAATTTTGCAGAGCTGAAATGTGGAGCCCATCTCACAATACAGTTCATACTGTTCCTGGGATGTAGGAGGGAAGAAAAAGTTAATGTATTTCTAGCATGAACACTAGTGTAGAATTTTCTTAAATACAACGGCTTACAGTAAACACATCACACTTGATTCTGTGAGGATAATGCTAATCATTTAAGACAGGTGATAAACTGATCATCACAATTTAGTCTACACTGTCATTTTTAAGGAGATTTGAGATTTTATCAGGCTGCAAATAATTTAATGTGCATACTGTTCTCTTAGCAAGGGATTTGCTTAATAGTCACAGGGAATCAAAACACAAACCATCCATCATTCATAGCAGGAGTATAATGGACCAGGCGAGAAAATAATAATAATAATGAACAGCTATATATATACCAGAGACATTTTATGGGCGTGGAGTAGGGAATGGAATCAGAAACAGCGTGGGGATGGAAATGCATTGGACTATGGTGATGGCACATGGATGACTTGGTGATGGGAAGCCCACAGGGATTACAATTGAGATGAAAAAAAAATGTACAAAATGATGTAAAAATAAACTAATATAAAGACAAACCATCCAGTTTAAAAGGATGGCATATATTAACTGTACCATAGATATATGTAATTTTACATTCAAATTGCAAAATATGTATATGGTTCTGGCTGATCATTAAACTTTATTTCTGAGATTATCAGATATTTCATAGTAGAAGAATAGCAGCATCTTCTCTTTCTGCTACCAGACACTATGGTCCACATTTATTATTTTAAATAATCTCCAAGGCATAAGACATAATGAATTTTTAAAATTAAATTGTTTCCCTCAAATTCTGTAATGAATCTTCAAATCTAAACTGCATACCCTTATTCTAATCTAGTGCTGTCAAGAAAACTAATCACTTCAGCAACTAAAAAATTTATGAAACATTTCTTCTCTTGACTGATTCAGTTAGAATATTTTGGCATAATAAAACCTTCAATGGTCAAAAACTAGAAAGGTCTATGTCAGAGAAGGTACAGATATACTGGTCAGTGTAAAAGAAATACAAAAAAAATGTGTGGTTCAATAGGGATACAATGAAAAGGTATCATGCAAACAAAGATTTTTTATTTAAATAATAACAAAGATTGATTTATTTAAATGCCTGTTATGTACCTGGCCATGGGTAGGATAACTAGTATTTGGTCCCACACATGATAAAAGATTCTTATAATATTGATGTGAAAAATGCATACTATACATAGATGCATATAAACACCTTAGTACATCTATGTAGATTGTGTCTATCATGGTGCATATTATTACTCTATAAGTAGTTTTCTAGTAACATTTAGAAAAGGACAAGAGGGAGTGGGCCAAGCTGGCCAAAAAACAAATCTCAAGTAACCCAAAATAAGTCATAAATCACTAATATACCTAAAATAATAGATAAGTATTTACATTGGTGATGGCAAAGGACCAATTTGTTGTTATATAAAGATTATAAGCTAAAGCTACCAGTGCAGAACTCAAGGCAACCTAAGGGGTACGATATTCAAATACTAATGAAATATTTAGGGAATGATGTAACTCCTGAACACTTCAACAGAGGCTTTTGTAAAGGACTGTCTCTTCTGAGTACACTTTTACATATATTAAAAAAACATATAACCACCACATCATTTAGAAAATGGCAACCTTGCATTAAATTGAAAATCTGCTACAAACTATGCAAGCCAGTAAGTGTGCTTCACACAATATCAATACCACTGGAACTAAGTATTTTATTAAAATATTCAAAATGAGAAATGAAGTAAAAAAATTACCGGGTGTCCTTCCCACAAAACTACTGCTTTTGTTATTTTTATTAGTTAGCACACAAAAGCACAAGTTATACTGTGTTATTTAAAACAAGATAATACGTAAAATATAATATTCAAGATCCTATTGTCATCCTGTCCCTGACACCCTCGAACCTCTTCATGTCCTCAGCTAAATATTGGTTAATGTTCTTTTATTTTTAAATGTATATTCATTATCTTCATACATGATACTGATTCTTGAACTCACATAATGAAACAGTACAAAATGAAACATCACAACTGTCAAGTTTCACATAATGAAGCTTCAATCAATTTACAGTATGGTATGAGAATCCACTAAGGTTTATTAGTGATGAAGTACACATGATGAAGTTTTTTTTTTTTTTTACTTTTATGAAAAATGAAAACGTAAATATCCTAGTGGACAAATCTCTATATATTCATTAGGGATTTATAAATTTAAAGTCAAAATAGGTTCTTATTTTGATAATTAATACTACTCTCAAAAAAGGCTTTACCAAATTATACTCAACTCAATCTATGAAGGTTACCAAGAATGGATTTATAAAAATACAGTTATTATCTTTAATAAGCTTCAATTATTCATTTTACCCTAAAAGCTAATGTAAAAAATTATTCTAACCATTTTTGGAGATTCCTAAGCCTGTAACTCTCTTCCTCATATTTATCTGCTTACCTATGGATTTATCTATCTCCACATACAAATAACAATATTATGTCAAAAGCAAGAACATTAAAAGCAGAAATTTTTATCTCAAATGTGAAGTAATTTCTTCCCACACAGAATTTCTAATTATCTTTTGCATTAAATAACTATGTATGAATTTAGCTACAGTTCAGGTAGAGAATCTTAATAATTTCAAAGGCATTCTAGTTACTTATTAACTATAAATGTTTGCAGAAGTTTTTTTTTTACCTGTGTAACTTTTATGTGATCATGGGGTGTAGGTTCACATAATCCTGTCAGATCAGGATTATAACTCCTCCCATCAGGATAAAGATAGCTGGATGATAAACAGAAACTTTATTACCAAAGGACAGAGATTAACTGAATTTGATTATTAAAATTCTTCTATATGCACACATACATTTTGATATAACATCAAGAACAACTCTACCACTGTATCTATAAATAAGTTATTTATGATATTTAATATCTAGAAATCATTTTCATAGAAGAAATATGTATTGTATATGGACTCAAACACCAAGCAATCATTTTCAATACTCTCACTACATGTTTTAAATGTAAATTTAAAAAATTACTGGTCTTCCATATTACTTCTTTCATCTAAAGAACAGTTAACTATGATTTTATACAAGTAGGAAAACATGGAATTAAATCCCACAATTTTCCCACAAAAGTTACTCAAACAGTTCATGGTATTCCCATCTCTTCAGTTTTCTATCCTCTGTCCTTACACTATAACATTAACACACACACACACACACACACACACACACACACACACACACACACCACAGTTTAATTAGAAGATGTCACAAATCTGTTTTATTTACTTCAAATCAAGCTACAAAACACAGCATGATCTATAAATATCAGGTTCTATCATTAGATTTAAAATAATAAAAATTACAGTTAATGCCATCTTGCAATGCTAAACCAACTCTTATCCAATACGAAATTAAAATCATGACTGTACAATGTTGGTAAATACTTTTTTGGATTAAATATAGAAAGTGTAATGTTACCAACTACTCGATCTCAGTAAGCAATTACAAATCATTTTGTTTCTGTTTCTGTTCTAGATAGCTATTAAATAACAGCTAAGCATACTATAATAATGACTATTTTAGAGGGCAAAAAAACACTAAAACTCTTCTGTGAAGAAAAAAAAATTCAGTTTGCCTACAAATATGTTGATAAAAGTTAATTTTTTCCCAACAACTTAATTTAGAGAAACAGACAAGTCTAATATGTTAAGGGACATATCAGTGTGATGCTTTTTTAAGTTAGGAGCAGGCGCTGACTACATCTGGCTTTGTTTGTCTGGAGAGTTGACTACATCTGAACCCAATTCAAATTTGAGCATCGTGGGACTGAGATAAAGTTCAACAAACATTAAGTGAGGTACACGAAGCAAAATTGACAACTTTCCTTTTATGCCTGAATATGTCCCATTAAAAAAATTATATAAAATTTTGTTCAACACACTTCCAAAACATGGAGAAATGCTAGGTTGTATCCGCAAGTGAAAGAAAACCAAATAAATGACAGCTAGATTGCAGAGGAGAGTTTAAAGGGCCGTGTTTAATGATCATGATCCTTAGTAAAGCAGGATGCTGCTGATTAGTCTTGTTAAAAGGCACAGAAGGGATATCAAAACTTGACTGTTTATCAAAGTAATCACCCATATCATACAATATTAAAGTCAAATATAAGGACAGCTGACCTTGATGACAGCTGGGTTACAATAATACCCTGTATTTTTATTTATCTTAGGGGAAAAGAAAAATTCTAGTTAATATAACATTCATTATAACCTAACACAAAAACCAGGTTAAATTTTTAATGTGTTCTATTTTAATTTGATCTATCACTAATTCAAATTCAAATAGCTGAGCAGCTAAGATATGTAAGAGTTCAGAGATTTTAGGATATTGATGATACTTTTTTTTCTGACTTTTGAGAAACAGAAGGCATTATGACACAAATAAACCATATCAAAATTACAGAATTTGTAGAATTGCCACTCATAATCTCCACTTATAAGTTAAAAAGAGCACATTTCTTAAAAAGAAAAATTTTATCTTTAACATATCTCAAATTAAGAATGACTAGCACCCCATTTGCATTCCTCATACTTACAATCCTTCCCTGCTCCCATCAATCAGGGCTTGGAATAAGGGCTTATTATGTGGTATGGTCTGCAGGATATTGCCATCCCCTGTCACGTAGCCGATGGCCCACTGCCCCAGTCTAGTGCAGCTCAACCGGAAAATGTAGCTGTGAAGTACAGAATGAAAAGCTTAATCACATTCAAAATATAGGTTAACTTTGAAACAAATTTTGTTAGATTTTTTAAAATAAAAGATTTGGAATTACTGGTAGAAATTTCTAGCTTCTACTTTGACATCATTGCCCTTATTCACTTAATTGATTTGTAAGGGAAGCACTAATGATTTCATTTAAATACCTCTAGAATTTGAGAAAATTTTTAAGTTGCAATCTGCCAAGTAATTTATTGTCAACACCATCAGGAGGGGCTCTGTATGAAAAAGGTAGGACTTCTCCAAAAATATTTCAAAAGTAAATCACTTTTGGAAAGTAAAAATTTAATTTGTTTCCTTCAGACAGTAATGCTGCCAGTCTCTATTGTAGAATTCAATATGCTACTTTGTAATTTAAAAGTTATTTAATGGTAAATAATGTGGTTAAAAATAATAAAACAAAGCAAATAAGGGACAGAGTATCCTTATCAGATTTATAAAATTGGATAAAATAATTTCCCAAGTAACTTCTATGTTAAATTTGATTGATTCCAACCATATGAAATCTTCCAAATAATACCCTAAGAGAAAGAAGATGCTTTATATAAAAATCCAATCTAAATAAAAATTATGGAAAATTATACAATCTTTTGAATAAAACAAATGATTCATTCGAATAAAACAAATGTCAACATGCAATTTATCTCACCATATCTCATGATTACAGTAAGAATCTACCATCCATAACCTAAAGTTATGTCAACAGAAGCCAGATTGTTTTCTGTACATATTTATCTCATTTTATATGCCAACTAAACAGTTAAAAATTACAAAGATGGACATTTTCTTCATGACCAAGAAGACTGACTTGTACTTGAAAAAACGACCTCATTAAAGGGCAAATAACTATTTTGTCCTGCGAATCATTTTTTTAATTTGATACAAACAACCTTTAAAAATAATTCCTGTACCTGTATGAAAGATGAAATGGTACCTGTATGGAAATGAGTATACTTGTGGACAACAGAATGGCCTTTCCCAGTGAACCGTTTGTGTGTGCATGTCAGGTCTCCAATGCCATTACTGCTGTGCCCAGCACACCGCAAATGCCTCTGTCTGCCCAGTGCATTACTACATGGGGAGGGAGGAAACTGCACTGAACTAGTCAGAGTTTCTAGCCCCAGATTGTCACTAATAAGGTATGGTTTCTTGACTAATGCTAGAGGGGCTGACCAAATAGCCAACTTCTGTGAATCTCAGTTGCATCATCTAGAAAATATGAATTCATTCAAAAACTAAAACATGGAGAGCATGGAAAAAGGTCTCAAAGGTGTGAATTTGAATTGAAACAATGGACTTGTATATGTTACACAGTACATGTGTTCATCATAAAACCAAATCAAATGTCTTTAAAATACTCTATTTTGACAATAACACAATATTCAAATACACATGAATTTATGCACAAGCATAAGTGTCACAAAATAATCAATGGGCAAACATCCTACTCCAATTTGAAGATCAGAACTCAAAGAATTAACGAATTTCTAAATTCATCAAATTACATAGTACCCTATCCTCTTTCACTTTCCGAATACTGTGTCAGAACAAGAACAATGTATCAATTTAAAGGATTCAATTATGAAGTACCATTCTGGTCTATTCTCCTGTTTTCCTATCCCTGCTCCTTTGAGTATTATTAGTGTGGTTTAAGGTCTAAGACGACTTTTCACATTTAGATATAGCACATAAAATTACCACTAAAACATCTTACCTTCCAGGTTTGGTGCTGTATTTCTGTAGTCGTGCTTTAACTTCATCATATGTGAGAAAGGCCATGTAACCTGGGTGTGTTACAGCTAAGAAATTCCAATTCCGTAAAATAGAGCCCCAAGGCTAAAAGTGTAAATAAATTGAAAGATATTATCTAGAATATCAATTACATACCAACACATTATTTTATATTTTATTGAGAATTCTTTATTTTTTAAAGGTAATAATTTATGCAGTTGAGTTGATCCTTTATTATCTAACAGTACTATATCTAACATACAATGAGCTTATTCTCCTTTGGAGTACAGGATTAGAAAAGTTAATAATTTAGGAAGAAGAATACTGAGAGCAAGAAGAAAAAATATGTAATCTCTCCTTTACAAATTCTATTCCCAATACAGCACTTGTGATCATTTTGAAATATAAAACACATCACTTTCTGCTCAAAACCCCGTAAGTGTAAGTAAAAGCCAAAGTCCTTGTTTAGCCCACATGGTCTCTACTGGGATGGTCCCAAGAACTTTCTGTCCTCAGCTGTGACTCTCCCACTTTCACTCTCTTCTTCAGGCATGCTGGCGTCTTAGCTACTAGATTCAACGTAAGGGCTCTCTCACCTAGGAGTCTTCATATCTGCTGATTCCTCAGACTGAATTCTCCAAATAGCCATAATTCCACTCTTCAAAGTCACTTTCTCAGTGAGGCCTCTCATACAGCTATTTAAACCACTCATCACATTTAAAACCTCTCATCGCATTCCCTACCTCTTGTGTCTGTTTTGTTCCCTACTATAATGCTACACATCCCACTTTATAGAGTACCTAGTGACATCACGGAATGGCTCACTTTGGCAAAGATTATCCATTAACCATCTGCTACACAGGAACAAGGAGCTTGCTTGCCTGTGCCAAAGGAATACCAGCACATGGCAGTATTAATTCCCTAAAATAAAGCCCTAAACTTAGTAACAGACCCAGAAACTTACTAAGAGGTGGACTAACAGCTACTGCATGGCTCCTAGACTCCCTATCTTTCCAAAGTTACATATAACTGTATTCACAATTGGTTTACTCTAGCATGATTGTAAAAGTGAGTCGTGTAAAAATATACTTCACAAAAACACATGCACACGCACATAAGTGCATTCTCCTTTAATTTAATTAGTGATTCTCCCAGTTACCACGGCAAGAGTAAAAAGACAACTGGTGACAGACAACTTTGCTGGAGCATGTGAATGAATCATCCAGCCATATTTTTAAAGCTGAGGTTACATTTATTCCAAGGAACTGGCAAATCACTCTATCTGATGTGCCAGATTGTTAATTCAAATCTTTTACATACAGGAATTCTGTGCAGCCCAGTGCAAACTGTTGAAATAGTTCTCTGATATGTGGACTGGGACAGGACTTATGCTTTTGTTTGTTTTGAGACTTTTTCCTAATTATTTATGAGTTTCAAATTTACAAGGTGGAATTCTTCAAGGATTATATCCCTTGAGATTTGAAAATAAAGCAAAGAATGATTTAGAAATAGAGTTTTTTAACCTTTTCAGCCATAACAAGAAAAATCTTTAGGGGATTTCCTCATAAGACTAAAATATCTAATTAGGCAGAAAGGCGCTCTAGTAAACACTGTTCTGAGAGGTTTCTGCACTTGGAAAAAAACAAAACATGTTTTTAATTTTCTTCTTAAGCCCTGACTAAAAGCTGCATAAATAGTATGTGGAAGATCATCAGCATATGTTTTAGCAAATTGAGAGAAAAAGTGTTATAATAGGTATAGGTTTTATTTTGGGTCTTCTGTTTCTCCATCCACAAAGGACAAAGATGGAAATAATATCAAGTATTTGGGTCACTTCCATTAAAGCCCACATAAATTAATGGAAGACTTGTTTAACAAAATGCTGAACTTTACTGAGAGCCAATGCACAGACCAAAATACATTGGGGTGGGGGGAAGAAACTGGTGTTTTGAGCCAACTGCTGCAGAATGTAGCAACTATTTCTTAGTACACTATCCAGAAGGCCAGCTCCTAACTGCAAAAATATTTATGTAATAGAAAAAGCAGTGTGAGTACTATTTTTCTTGTGAATGCAACCAATAGTCAGAAACATGTGGTAGTTATGTGTCATTGTTTATACGCATTTGCCAACTAATGGATTAAAGGCACAAAACAATGCACTATGAAGAACACGAATTATTTTTTGCAGCTTTTTTTTGGACTTAAGGAAATTGCTCACCAAGCCAACATAAGATTATTTGGGAATTTTTAAATGATTATAGAAATTAATGAAGTGAATTATAGAAACAAATCCATCTCTTCTCCCAAAATTCTACCTCTTTCAAGAATGGTCATCTACTGACTTAGAAATTTATGTTGCAAGAGAGGTCCTGGTTTGCTTGCCCAGATACGCTTTAAAGGATGACAGTCCTTTTTTTGCTCCCTATTCCACTGATATTACATAGATTATATTCCACAGAACAACTCAACATTAATCTGCCACCCCTCAAACTGATTGCCCCATTTCTCAACAACACAATCTTCTGCAGCAGTGAAGAAAACAAGACAAGAAGGGGAACAGCAGTCTTGGAGAGAGGGTATGGGAAAGCAAAATCTCTCTTTCCATTTCAAGACTTTAACACCTTCCTATTATAGCACCTCTGAACTACTTGGGAAAAAGAGAAGGTTAAAGGCACAGGAAAGAAGAAAAAATAAGAAATAAGGATCCATTCAACAATACACAACTTCATCTCCTAGCCCCTGAATGCCTTCCTCATAGTTTCATGCTACTTCTTTGTCAGAACTAGACTTGGAGTGGACCTCACCCATTTTCAGATCTCACTTTGCTACGTGACCAATAATTAGAGCCAGAAGAACTTACTACCATTAACTACCAATATCACGATTGCAAGCAAATACATGTTCATGCACTTACAGTGTTTACAAAGTCACATTTTTCATACGGAGTATATGATTATAACAAAACCATTACTCAATGTTTAAAGCTGGATAAATATAAAAGATGAGTGAAAGCTCATATATCCACTTTTCTTTGTAACAAACTAAATTTACCATATTTTATGACAAAATATGAGATTATTCCAAGCATGAATATTAGAAACAAATGAAATGAAGAATCTCACCAGTACAAGGGGATAATGTTAATTCTTTTGCTACTACTATAATTGTGTTTCAAAAGAGACCATTCTTTTGGCTCAAATGTAAGAATATAAATATGTTATCTAAAATTTTTCAATTGAGCTCTTCTTTAAAAGATTCTTTCCTTCCACATCCCAGTGACCATAAACATCTTAACTCAGAGTGTTAAGATTTGTACTGTACTTTTATTTTTAGAAATGAAACAATGTACATGAAAACATGGTAAACAAATTGGGTAAGTACTTAACCAATTATAATTTGCCCTAATATCTTTAACATATCAAAACTTGAGATGTTCTAGTATTAACATCCATTCTGAAAAACTATGCTGCTCTTCACAAAATTACATGGTTCCTAGAATGAACAATTAAGCTTAATGTATGAAAATGATCATTGTTTTCTACCTTTATGATGGGAAGAAGCAAAATTCCTACTATTTAGACTATGTATCAGGATAAATTTATGAATTATTTGTAAAATTGTCGATATCTTTAAAGAAAGAAGAGGTCCCATTATAAAATGATCAGCATAAGCTAATTTTCTTCTGAAATGTATCTTAAAAACACAGAAGAGGCCCTCCCTGGTGGCGCAGCGGGTTAAAGCACAGCACTGAGAATCTGAAGCCACTTCCGCATGAGTTCGATTCCCGCCTGCCGTCTGCCCCGGAGGAGACCACATGGCGAGCCAGACCTCTCCTGACCCGCCCGCTGCTTCCCTCAGCAGTGTACTTCATCGATCTGCCTGTTCTGCTCCCCACTCTGTCTCTGGTGAAGCCTCTCACCGCCCCTGAGCCTCTGGCCTGTACCCCAGTTCTGTATGAATAAATAAATAAATCTTTAAAAAAAAAAAAAAAAACACAGAAGAAGGCCCTCCCTGGTGATGTAGCATATTAAAGCACAGGACTGAGAAGCTAAAGCCACTTTAGCATGAGTTCGATCCCCAACCTGGAGGTGATCCTCATGGCACTGCAGACCTCTCCTGACCTGCTAGCTGCTCCCTTCACCAGTGTACTTCAGTGACCTGCCTGTTCTGCTCCCCTCTTTGTCTCTGGTGAATCCTCTCACGACCCCTGCACCTCTGGCCTGTACCCCCAATTCTGTATGCATAAATAAATAAATCTAAAAAAAAATGAAGAAAACAGACAACTTAAATATACCAAAGAAATAAAGAAATAATCATGAAAATATTGTAAACTGAAAATAAGCAAGAACATACATACTTCCTGTAGTCTTTTATATAATTTCTGATTCTATATAGGTAGTATTAGGATATTAAAATTGTAATAAAGTGAATTCTGTAAGTATTGTTGAAAAGAGTAAATTTGCTTACTGTTAATGGGTTCTTTCAAAAATTAAAAATTGATCCCATGCAATGTTTTTCTTAAATAAATCAGTCACACTATCCTTTCAGGCCAGTGTTAAGCAGTCATAAATCAGAGAAGCAAAATTATTCTAACACTGGATAAATGAAAACCAGTATTACACTCTAACATTTGTCTAAAGCATGTTTTAGACAGAATAAATTTTTATTCTGCTAACCAAAAAGAAGTGTCAGAGTATA
Source organism: Condylura cristata (assembly GCF_000260355.1). Lineage (NCBI taxonomy): Eukaryota > Metazoa > Chordata > Mammalia > Eulipotyphla > Talpidae > Condylura > Condylura cristata. The sequence continues at coordinate 44,497,158 of NW_004567104.1, read as the reverse complement.
GCCTGGTTCATGATCAATTTACCTCACTGTCTGATAGGCCAGGGGGCAGAAAGTCTCACATAGTGGAACACTTTCATTTTGTGACTACTGGGACCGAATTCCAGAGGTATACAACTTAGTTGACAGAGCCAAATTCAAAAAACAAATTTCAAACTTCATGTTTATAGTAATTGCATCGAGAATAACTAAAAGAGCAGAGTAACATCCAGCTTTCATCAGATTATACCTGCATACAAACTCCAAACCTGAGTCATATGACTCATTCTAAAATTTAAAGCCAAGACCAAAAAAAAAAATTTATGCCAATGGCTTGCTTTTAAATTGCAGATTACCAGATGGAGACTATTTAACATGCATTGTGTCTTCACCCCCCCACCCCTCCCACACAGCACATGTATACATACAAGTTTATCCAAATACTACACAGACACATTAGTGAGGATGGGGAGGAAGGAAGGAGGTCTACTTAGCAAGTAGAAGGCTTACCTGAAACAGCCTGGTAAAGATATCAAATTCAAAAACTGAAATGTAATCATTACAAGTTAAATCAATTGTTGATTTTAGAGCCATTGCTTCCAGGCCGGAGCTGATTTGATGGACTTCATGAAGGCACTGTCTAAACACTTTCCATGGTACGATAGTTCTGTGTAAGAAAAAATTGGGTAATTGAAGAGAGTGTCATTTTAAGGTATAACTTCCACTGAAACAGTATAATTCAAACAGTGAAATAATTACATGTGTATCAAAGTACATAGTTAAGGATTTTACTAATTAGATTATTTTCCATATGCTAAATATGTGACAAAAATCTTAGTCAATTTTTCTTTTAAGTGTCCAGGCCTATCAAGGTATTTCTAATTACAATGGAAGAAGGTAATGTTCTTAAAAATGTTCTCTTGTCTAAGCTCTTCATTTAATATGCAAAATTGTTAAACTTTGAGCCCAGTTAAATTCTCCCTCTTTATTTTGTTAGAATTATTAAGGATGATGGGTTCATCTAATAGTTGGAATTTTTGTTCATTATACAGAAGAATAATATGAATCCTCCATTTTGAGAAAGCTCAGGTGAGAAATCATCAAGACACTTTGGTCACCACCTGGGCATTTTGCAGAGGTGAAAAAGCCTTTAAAATTTATGCAAAGGGAAATTTTAATATTTTTTTAAACAACCACATTGACAAAAACATGGAGGGAATTTATTTAACACTAATTCATTAATGTATTTTTATTATATATAATGCATCGAAATTTTTAGGTAATGCATTTATATAGTTCAAAAATTTCGAAAAGCATAGAATGGCATCCAGAGAAAACTGTCTTCCAACCCACCTCATCAAATTTTCAACATTTATCCACTTCTACCTCATCAAGAATAAAACTCGTACATTCTCAATTCTCCTCTTTTTGGAATGCCAAGGGAATGAGTGGAAGAAGTCATTCATAATTTTAAAATTTTAAGCTATGGTTTTCAGAATAGATTAACATAAAGCTATACATCCTGTCTAAAACTGCAAGTTTTTCAAACTTTGGATTTTCTTTACAAGTATGAGAAGTAAAAGGCTAAGGTGGAATAGACTAAATTTGGCTTGGCCCCATTCTATATAAGATCTCTCAAAGAAGCATCGAGATAAATGTACACCTTTCATACTTATTGCAATTGTCAAATTTGAGAATCAGCAACAAATGTTGCTGATTCAAAATGCAAGACATCCTGATTGAATCTGGCTGGGGAGGGACCCACGAATTTACAGAGCTAACATAACAGGCTTAAAGTACAATTCTATCTTTACAAGCAAGTTTAGGTTTGCATACCAGGTGGCAGTGATGCTGCCGGTCTGGAGATACCACTTTGAGAACTGGTCTACTGTATCTATTAATTGCTATGGTGAGGCACTGGGGAGAAACACAATGGTTTGGTACTACTAAAAGATACTATCTGAGTTCTATAAGGAAGCACTTTCAGTGTAGAAATAAGATGTATAATGCTGAAGAATACGAGGTGGGGGCGAGATACTCAAGGAAGTGCTACTTGATCGAGCACAAGGGCTGGAAGAATTCCAGAGGAATGGTTTGTGGCAAGATGAATAAATGAATAGACAGGTTTATAAAACAATGTTATATTTATGAGAAATTTTAGGTTTGATATACCATTAGAAGAAAAAAATGTGAGACTGAATAGATCAAAGGTTTTTCTCTATGTTTGAAAAAAACAGGAAACCACAGAGAACCAAAGAGAACCACATCAGAAGTCATTTAGAAGAAACATACGTCAGGCTCTGATTAAGGTTAACAGAGTGTCGCTGTTTAAAAAGAACAAGGATAACTTTCGATAGTATTAGAAAGCTATTAATTTATGGTGAACTATAAATTTGCAAGCTATGTTAAGTTTCATTACAGTTTCTGTGAAAGTAGTTAATAAGTGCATTTTTCTTTTCCAAATCAGTTTCAAATATTCAACACATAGAAGGGATATGACCTGTCATATCCAATGTTAAAAAAAAAAATTATACTGAGTTACTGACTTAAAAATGGTATGTTTTTCTCTGTATGAAAATGTAAAGAGAAACATGTCTTGTATAAAAAGTATAGAAAGTAAATAAATTGGCCAGATAAGATACCTTCATGCTATATTAACATAAAACAAGCAAAAAATTAGACTTGTTCAAATATTTAAGGTACATGTAGATAACGGTTCCTTTAAACACCTACAATTTTCCAGAGAAAATTATAAAAACTCACAAACTTTAAAATTGTTGTCTTTTAACAAACTCTGAAGAACACAAGGAGATAAAGGAACCCTCCTATACTGCTGCTGGGAATGTAAACTGGTCCAGCCACTATGGAAAGCTGTGTGGAGGTTACTCAGAACACTAAAGTAGAGCTTGCTTATGACCCAGCAATTCCACTCTGAGGAATATACCCAAGTGACAAAAATGCACTACTATAAAAAGAAACCTGCAATCCTATGTTTATTGAAGCACTATTCACAGTTGCCAAGATTTGGAAACAACCTAAATCCCCTAAAACAGATGAATGAATCAAAAAGCTACGGTATATTTATACAATGGAATGTTACTCAGCAATCAAATAGACAAACTCAAGCCATTTGTGACAACATGGAAGGAACTAGAAGGAATTATGCTAGCTGAAATTGGTCACAAGGAAAAAGATAACTACTGGGTGGTCTCACTCATGTAAATTATAGAGAAACCAAGCAGAAAGTTTAAGACAATGTCAAAGCTAGCAAGCTGACCAGACAACAAAGGCATACAACAAAGGTGGAGGGAGGGGACAAAACAGGGGAAGAAAGAATACAAGGGAATATAGTGATGGTTCATGTGTGATGAGGGGGTAGGAGAACTCTATGGATTACAGTAATGCAAGAAAAAAACTAACAATTTTTAAAATAAAAATAAAATACAATCATTAATTGTTGTGTTATATAGCACAGTAGGCAAACATTTTGCAAAAGGAAAACTCCATTTCCATGGTGCTTTTATGGATCAGAGTTCCTCACACAATTCACTTGTGGTAAACCTGACACAAACAAGCTTTCATGGAACCTTCATTAGGGGTAGTAATAGCAAATAAGAATATTATTTGGTTAACTTATATGTAAAAACTTTGTACAACAGATACCCTTTCTTTGATTAGCTGTGCCAAACATTCCAAGGTGGGAAGGAAGTCGGGGTTGGGGCGAATGGGGGGGGGGAGTTAAAATCGAAAATCAGACATATTTCTTTAATCATAGTAACAAGTTGTCTTACAACTGTCACATTAAGAATCTAAATGTTCCAAAAAGTATTTCAACTTGCTATTATATCTTTCCTGACATAAATAAGAGGTAGTAGGGGGTGGGTGAAGCACGGGAGGAGAAGACAGAATTACCATTTCTCACACCTTTAATTAAACTGTGGAACCAAGACAGAGTGGTGGTTTCTACAACCTCTTCTGGAGATGAGCAAGTGAAAAAAAAACAAAACAAAACAAAAAAAAACGTGTGCAATCTGTTTTACATATATGTAGGAACTTCAGTGTACTAGCAAAAAGACCTAGGAAAAGTCAAAGAGAACATAAAGACACTCAAGGTTTTAACCAATCCAGAAATATTTTAATACGTCATTTTTATCACTTACAATATCAATCACTTCAATTATAAGTTGAATTACCCTTAAAATCTGGGGGGGAAAAAAAGGCACAAAGTAATTGTCAATCCTCAAAGAGTGGAATACAGAACCAGTGGATAGCCAGGCACTTGTGATAACAATATGATTTCAAGATGTTTAGATTCCCATTATAGTAATGGTTTACTACTTGCCAGTCACCAAGTGCTTTATATCTATTAACTAGCTTTTTCACTGTAACACTATGAGGAAAGTAATATTTATGCTCATGGTAAAGACAGGCTAACTGGCTTAAAGAGGCCAAGTGGATTCTCCATGAAAGACCATACATGTGCCAGACATTGTAGGTAGCATAGAACAGAAATAAATTGAGTCACCATCTAATTTAAGTGGAAAGTCTTGAAAAATAAACCATGCTGTGCTATATGAGAAATCATGGAAAAGTGCCACAGAAAGTGTCCCTGGCATGTATTATAAACTAAGAGTAGTATTATTAAAATTGACAAATGTCCTTGTTGATCTAGTACTAAGGCTATCTAAAAAAAATGCATATGCCATGGGACCTCTATGGGCCAGAAATCATGAGAACAGGTATCTTGTTTACCTTTGCTTAAGACAAATAAGGGTGGAGGCAACTAAAATTAAACTGTGCCTCAGGAATGCAAGGGGAGTATTTCATGGAGGATGAATCTAGAAGTTTCAACCTTGCTACAACTGGCTTACTTACAGAAGTCTTTTGATAACTGAAAAAAAAGTGATGTCCATACAAAAGTCTGTTCATAAAACATCAGGAGACATAAGTAAGGTCACATTATAATTCTGCTTTAAGATAGTGCCCCATGGTCTGTCCACTGGGAAGACAAACACTCATAAAACCAACACTTTCTTTGTAAGACTAAAATCAGAGTGTCTTTTCAGAGAAAACAGGTTGAAACAGATTCAAGGAAACAAACCCATAAAAGATGTGAGCAGACCATCAATCAACCAGGTTTGTTTCCATCTTTGTGAAAATAGAAGACAATATGAGGTATTCTAATGTGAAAATCCTATCGTTTTTAAGACAAAAGTAAAAGGGATGGACAACAAAGTGTTAAAAAATTGATCCTAAAAAAAAAGACAAATCATTTTTATGAAGCCACAAGTTCATATAAAGCTATAGATTCTTTTTAACTTATAAAAATTCCATGTAATAAAGAAGTTCCAACAAAGGCATTTGGAAATGTGAATTTTTATTATTTCTGGTGTGAATGATCACTATTTATACAGCATTTCTAGAAGATAATTTGCTAGCAAGTTTCAAAGGCTATACATTTTGACCTAGAAAGCCTATTTTTAGGGATTTCCACCTAAGAAAAAAATGTCCAAAATAATACAGATTGCAAAGATTCATGTGCTAGTTACTTCAATACAGTGATGTTAATAGCAGAAAACTAAAAACATGTCTAATAATAGTAATAGGACATGCTACAGCCATAGATTAGAATAGTTTACAATGACTTTTGTGTGGAAAGTACCTATCATAGAAAGGTGCTCATGGGATATTAAATAAGAATAGCTTTTGAAAAATTGGCCCATATATATCCTCCATGACCTAATGCTAATGACTATTTGGAATGACTGGAGCGAGGTACAAATTTTAACTTATAAGTGGTTTGTGGTAGGATTAGGGCTCATTCTTTTTCATATTTCCATTCTGTTTCAACTTTTAAAGGAAAAAAAGGCAGTAAATGTTTTAAAATATGTAATTACAGAACACAAATTAGTGCTTGCCTACAATATGGTTTTATATGTAGAAAATACAAAATAATTTGCAAACAATGAGAATGTAGTATGATTTCTGAAATAAGGCCTATAAATTTAAAAAAATCAGTTGTATTTCTGTAAATTATATTTAATTTAAAAATTTTTAAAACTTGACCTTTTATAACAGCACATGAAAATATAACAAATAGCATTAAAGCTAAGAAAAGATGAACAAAACCACGATAGAAATACATAAACACAATTACAAAACATAAAACACCTGAGGGCTTAATATTATCATGGATTGGTAGACATAATGCTGTCAGTCTCCCCAACTGAGCCAACTGAGTGTCATTTTTTTTTAAAGATTTATTTATTTATGCATACAGAACTGGGGTACAGGCTTCACCAGAGACAGAGTGGGGAGTAGAACAGGCAGATTGATGAAGTACACTGCTGAGCGGAGCAGCGAGCGGGTCAAGAGAGGTCTACTGTACCATATAGGTCACCTCTGGGGTGGGGATCGAACTCATGTTGAAGTGGCTTTAGCTTCTTAGTGCTGTGCTTTAACCAGCTGTGCCACCAGGGAGGGCCCTCAGTGTCATATTTAATACAACCTCAGTATAAACTTTCAGGAGGCAATTTTATAGTAAAAATTGATAATTCTATACTTTTTAAAGAAAATGCCAAGAGCAAAGAATATCAAGCCAATCCTCATGAGAACACAGACACAATTTCTCTTTTCATTAATTAAGAGAATTTGGTATTGGCACAAAGGCAGACAAACAGCTAAATGAAACAAACCAGAAACGTTTGCAGCAAATGCAAACAAATGTAGACACTGGGTAGTTGTTTCAATTATATGTAAACAGTAGTGGTAATGAATAATGTTTTAAGTGTTTCAAGGGCAAACTGATAAATGGAAAAAAAATTAAAAGTAAAAGTAGATTCAGAGCAGCTGATGTCAATATTGCTCCATAGGAGGAAGAACCCCTAATCTACTTTAGATGAAACTTCACGAGTAAGAAAGATGAAACAAAATTTTCTAGAAGAAATTAAGAATATTTACATGATACTGGAGTAGGCAAAACTTAAACAGGACCTCAAAGGATTAGGAAAAGAAGAATTAAAAGCTGAGTCCATGGGAAAATACAAGGGAGTGAAAAAGAAAGGCATACATTGGAAGAAACATTAAATGTACAAATGATGTATATAATATAGAAATCCTGTTAAAATTAAATTACTACTCAAAACTTGGAGAGATGATTTTTATACATAAAAAAATTAAATCAAAATGCTCAATATACACAGAGGTGGTTCAATTTCATTAGTCAGGGGAACATGAATTAAAAACACAAACTTCAGTCTACCCCAGAAAAGGTTTAAAAAAGAAATATCATAAAGTGTTGGGGAGGATATGAAGCAACAGGAAACTTTCGGCAATGCTCTGCAATGATTAAACTTGTAAACCATAATGGCTAGCTCCTAAAAGCAACAAACGCTAAAATTACACATAAATTAGAAGTTGGCAATTTTATTCTTAAATCAACATCTAATAGAAATGAATGCATGCTTTTAAAAATAAAAACAGGTTCAGAGCAGGTGGTGTCAATACTGCTCCATAGGAGGAGGAACCCCAAAGTCCACAAAAAGAATGAATAGGTATACTATGGCCCAGCCATACAATAGTGTAAGGAGAATAACTAAAGGACTGTTACATGTAAGAACTGGAATGAATTTCCTAAATATAATTTAAAAAAATCTGGCTTCCTTTACACTTGCAGAGTAATAACTGTATGATTTCAACTATACATCATTCATGAGGCCTGAAAGCAAGCAGTGACTGCAAGACACTTGCTGAAGAGTTCTTAAACTGTAAGTCATTTATTATTACCCTCTTTAGGTGACATTAACGGCTATGGTCGCTTTATGAAAATTCATCATGCTACCTTCATGATATGCATGTTTATCTATGTACATTATACTTCACATTAATGTTTAAAAATTTTAAAATCTAAGATAAAAAAAGAAAAGTGTGGGTCCTGACAGAATGCTTGACATATAAAAAAATAATAATAAAAGAAAAGAAAATCAACTTATTTGTAATTTGGTCTTTAATCTTTGTTGCCATTATGGTAACTGTTTAAAATCAATCGTGGTTCTTACATAAAATGTCACATCTTAGCACTAATCAAATGAAAATGCTTTATAACCATTCCTGTTTTTACTTTCATCTGAATTTTTTTCTGAAAATTCATTTTATTAGCAAATGCGTTTAGACTCAATTGCTTTGAGGTGAGTACTAGCTTGATGAGAATTATTTACACTGGATACATTTTGATTTCTATTATGGATGAAACTTTACACAGTATTGTGATTTAAGTCTGTTGATATTTTATAGTTATTCAATAATCAAATCTTCTGTGCAATGACTTGTTAAAGGATATGGATATTATGGAAATTGATTATCATGTTATTGTTCTTGTTTTTATTCCCTTAAGGAAAAAAAAATTTTTCCAGCAACCCACAGAAAGGGCACATCAAAATCACTTTGGTCAAATAATCATCTCACAACTCATCATGGATAGAATGGTAGCCATGGTTACCAAAGTTATTAGATGTAAGCACTTTTCCTCATAAGTGAAAATTTCTGGATCTCATAAAGACACACTGAGTACTTGTCACAGATTTTGTTTTGTACAAAGGTTCACAACACTTTTCCTGTAACATAAACAGGCATCATTTCTCTGTATAAAGGATAAGTATATCTTTACATTGTGAAAAATCTAGAATCAAATATTTCTGAGTACAGAGAAGTAAGGAAAATTGCCTCCTTAGCATTACTACTAATTTACTCAATAACTTCATTGATGCTTAAGGTTTTTTAACATCTGGCCTCACAACCTAATATTTTAATATAATAACCAATAAATTTACTGAAGCCGTGAGTTAATATAAATAGATTTTCACTTGATTGACTGGTCTTGAAAATAAAGCTTAGTGGTAGAAAACAATGGGGAAAGAAACTGGACACAATAAAAATGTCAAAATACCATTTAATTTTTTTCAGTTAGTAGACACTGGCCATAAAGCAGAAGATTCTGATCTTTCAACAATGGACATACACTTTTTTTCTTTCCAGTGTAGTTGTTCTTTCTATATTCAGGAAAACTCGATGGGTTCATAATGCATAAGAGCCAATACTTCATAAATCATGACAAAATGTCTGATATGCTGAGGTCAGATTAAACAACATTAGGAATTTTTATACTTAAAATTCTGAAGTCTTACACAGAAGATTGTCAATAAGACTTTTAAATGATCTTCCCTTAAGAATTAAGGGCCTGTATCACAAGGAAAATACAAAATGCTATCCAGTGACTTAAAAAATGATGAACTCTTGCCATTTGCAACAACATGGATGGAGCTGGAAGGGGTATACTAAGAAAAAATATCCCATGGTTTCACTTATATGTGGAATAGAAAGAAATAAACAAATAAAACAAAATCAACCAACAGCAAATGAAAAACCTCTGTCTCATTAAGGTTACCAGAGGGGAAGAGGGAAGAAAGGAAGGAGGAAAACAAAGTGTGCAGGGGCCTGAGGACTATGGTGAAGGGCTATGGATGCCCTGGTGAGGGAGTGTGGTATGAAACATATGCGAAGGGCTGTGATCCTATGCCTCTGAGTCACCTAGAATGCTGTAAAGCAACTTAAAATTCTTTACAAATCTCTCTATATATTAAATAATGGAAGAACTCTGCTAAATATGTAAGTTGAACTGAGGCAAAAGAATAGAAAACTTCCATGACACTTCTAAACCTCACTGGATAAACTATATACATATTCCTATATATAATTAGTTTTCCTCCAAACTTCTTTTACTAGGAAATACTCCTGATGATTGCAGAACAAAGCTAAAACAAAGATGTAAGGAAAACAGTTGTTGTTTCCTACTGATAATCAACATTCAGAGAGTAATAGAACCATTAGCAATCTAGCAATAAATATAAATTTTGACCTGTTGATCCTAACAGATTTATTTAAACTTGCTACTGAATCACAAGAATCCCTCTACCAGCAGTGGTACCAAAGGCTAGATGAATATTAAGATCCAATCGTATTTGCATGCTAACTAGTTTGTCTACCACAAATCATGGATACTGGGAGAAGATGCAGGGTTTCTAGGTCAGCAGAAGGAGGATCAGTATTTTCTTGAAAGCACTTGCTTCTTGTACTCCATTGCAAATGGATACTGCAAAGAAGTTGCAGCTGCACTCACAGTGAGTTTTGTAATTGTGCCAAAACCTAGGTCTTAGGAACCCAAAATTTTGTAACTATTGATAAGCACACCTGTCCTTCAATCTGGAAAGATCACCTCTGTCTTACCAAACTGTAAACCCCAGTATACCTGCTTTTGCTTCAAAAGGAGAAACTCTTTACTTACTGATGAGAAACAACTAGCAAAGAACAAATGTTCAGAGAGATTAAAGAGGACCTTTTTGAATCCAGACTTATGTCAAATGCTTTATAAGACAATTTATCTCTGAATATTTTCATATGGAATGGCTTTATATAGATGCAATTTTATTTTAAATTAGTTTAAAAAAAAAACTCACATTGGAAATGAATCATTAAACATGCTCATAAGTGTTGGGCTTTACATTTACCTGTATGGAAACTGAAAATGAACAGAATTAGGAATTCTGAGAAACAGAATATCTGAGTGGCTTAAAAATTCTGTTTTAATGAATTTTAATTAAAAACCTATCAGCTGGCCCTCCCTGGTGGCGCAGCGAGTTAAAGCACTGCACTGAGAAGCTAAAGCCACTTCCGCATGAGTTCGATTCCCCCCTGCCCCGGAGGTGACCACATGGTGTGGCAGACCTCTCCTGACCCACCCGCTGCTCCCCTCAGCAGTGTGCTTCGTCGATCTGCCTGTTCTGCTCCCCACTCTGTCTCTGTGAATCCTCTCACCCTCTGCATCTCTGGCCTGTACCCCAGTTCTGTACAAATAAATAAATAAATATTTAAAAAAAAAAAAACAACCTATCAGCTAACTAGATCTAAGAAATGGAGAGACATGAAGGAGAGTACATGTTTTTAAGAGGGTCCCATGCAGAACAGCTTTTAAAATGACATCTGATAATAGTTTATGATAATTTCAGAAATTGACTTACACTCAATTCTTCAGGAAATACTAATGATATAAGTGAATGGATCAATGATAAATATATCCTCCTTATTTTGCAAAGCAGAACAAAAAAGAAAAAATGTTAATGACTTCTCAAGATGGGGAAGTAAAATAAATAGTCAAAAATTGGGCATGAATGGGCTGGACTTCAGGGAATAATAATTTTATATAATTTTAGCCTTAGGATATTAGAAATTACAAAATAAGGGGAGATTTTCTTTAGACTCTAGGTCCCAATGTGGCTGGCTGTGACACATCGACAGTCTCAGTAGAGAGTCAGACACATTAACTTACTGCATTGCAAAATTCAACACACCTATTCAGTGCACATTCAATAGCCAACACACCTACTCAGAACACACTTGAAAAGCAACACATATATCAGTATAACGTGTGGTTTGGTAATAAAGCTGACTTCAGAATTCAAAGAGGGGAAAATTAGGTTGTAAATTCCTCATGATTGTATCACTCTCCGCCTTTAAAATACTACCCTCCTTTAGCATCTATGCTACCACATCGCCAAGTCTTTTCTCCCACTTTCCAGACGTCCCCATTTCCTTAAATGTCCTCTGTGTATATGCCATCTGAATTTAAGGATTCATCCTCCTCATACCTTCTTCATGATTAGCACCAACTGCTATATAGCGGTTTTCTAAAGCTTTCAGTGATTATAAATGCAGTTATCTGGGGAGCAGGCAGATAACACAAGTGAATAACAAGGCCCAAGGAAATATTAGCGTGAAATGTGGTAAAACACTTTTGAGAAAGGCAGCCGGCAAGCAGGTCAAGCCAAGTCTTGCTTTATCAGAATTCAGATCTAGAGTTGCGTATCTTCCATTTCCCCCCATAGAAAGAATTCAATATAACGTATTTGGGTAAAATCAGCATCATTTAAAAGTTACCAACTCATTTTTAAAAACTATAAATACAGCATTAGGTGAAAGAAAATGCTCTGCATGTTGTCAACCTGAAAATTTTATTAAATGTACTGGAGATTTTAAAATGTCTTTCAATATTCTTTAGACTTTCCACAGCTCACGGATGTTTAGAAGATTTAGTAGTTACATGAATTGTCTATGCATAACACTGAATATATGCCAAGCCAAACTTAGTTTCAAATCTCTTTTTTTTTCAAATAAATGGCATCCAGTTGGTGAATTGAGAAATTGAGACATCACATTTAACTCTTTCACATCATGTGTCTTAATAATCAAGTATGATTGTTAATTTTATCTTCCTATTCTCAAGTTAATATACATTTTTTAAAAATGTAAGTACATTGTTATTACTGTAGTCACTTTTCTACAATAGCCATCTACTTAAATCTTTATCAGTTTCTGAAGTGTAACTGGGGGAAGGGTACAATCACAGACCCCAGAGGTATACAACATGGTCTTTTTAATGATAAAAAGTTCTCAAATTCTACTTGCATTTTTCTATAATTTCTTAAATTTTATATGAACATATTTATATGTTCTGCATTAGTACTATAATAGTACCATCTCTGTGAGAATACACATGTATTTTATGTGTATGTACATAGCCAGACAGAATATGCTCAAAAACACTTAGCAATAATTTAATGATAGGTACATAACTGAGTGGGTTTGAAAACCACTGCTCAACTTCACTGTCCATACTGCAGCAACAGTGACCCACCTAAAATACAAATGTGAGCACTTTCCAACTTAAAACCTATCTACTTGTCTCCATGTTTCCAATGTTCTCTGGAATCTGAACAGAGTTTTCAAGGTACAACTCTGCATGAAGACAGAGTCCAAGGATCAGGAATTGGCAGAGCTCTCAAAGTATAGTCCATGTGCAAGAATAACAATTTGGTTCTCAGTAGGGAGCCGAATCCATCACCCTTTCTTAGATTCCATATTAACTTTAAGAAAATGTTCTGGATATGATATGGCACGGCATAAAATTTACTGGCAGAAAGCACCCTCTGAAGGTAGCATTAATCACTGTAAGTTAATGAGATCATTACTAGGGATTAGAGAGCTGTTTGTAAACTTACATAAATTGCATCCATACTCTAATCATAACCTTGGTTTGAATGAAAGCAGGTTTCAAGAATAAGAACCAGACCCTAAGTTGTGTTGATTTCTTGGAGATAGAAGGCTTGAGAGATAGAGGGCTTGAGAGAAAAAAACCTTGAAGTTACCCTGTACCTTTCTTTGGAACTACAGTGACAAATGACAGTTCAAACCCCCTAATAGTGTAATCCACTGAATGAGCTACTAAGCTCCTAAGTAACCTATGTACAACACACACAAAACACCAGCTACTCCACAGGGCCATGTCTCTCCTCTGACTATTCTAGTAAACAGGTTACCACTGGATTACTCCTTGGACATTTTCCTGATGGATCTGAATCTTTATGTACTGGCTTCCCTAAGTAATGCCTACTGCTTAACAGTCAAAAATTATAATTTGCCTTTTTCTTTGCTTCTATGTCTAGGAACTTTTTGAATTAGCTAAAAATAAAATAAAGCAAAAAACAGTCTTATGATTATTTTCCTGAAAGATATAAAAATATTTCTATTTTTTTTAAAAGACAGTTCTAGGAGCCTACTAAGTGTTAAGCAGTGATTGCTTGAGGTCTATTTCAGTTCTTTTTCTCTAGAACTCCTGCTGCAGTTCCCTTGTAAAGTTCTTCATTTCTACTGTCTACCCCTTTCTTTAGTTAAATATGAATAAGTTACATTTTATTTGACTAAAAGCAAAGCTGATCTAGTTATTAAGTAAGCATATCTAGTTCACTGGAATGATAATTAACCCATTGTCCCTTGTTTCTTACTAAAAGTGAAAGGAGAATACAGGAAACCAAAGAGGCTCCATACCACTTCCCCAGGAAATCAAAGGTAGAAGCAATGAACTGAGCTATAAATGGATCTTTTATTCCCCATGGTAAGCAGGACAGTTTTGGCATTCTCCCCTACTTTTACACAGATTTACATACTTTGGAAAACTTTAAATTTTTGTTTTGTTTTTAGGTTTCTATGGACTGTAGTACCCACATCATACAAAGTAGAAAATTAAGTATTTGTGATTTAATAATAAATATACTCACAGGTCTACTATCAAGGTTAAGGATTTAAATTGGTTAAACACGCTACAAGAGTCTTGCTGTTGTGTGCACATCAGACACAGTTGATTTTAATTATTAACCTTTGCAACAACCTCAGGTTGTATTTATCGTCATTACACATATTTCACCGATGAATAAACTAAATAACTTGCCTTAAGTGACAAAGCTACTAAGTGTCTTAGTCAGAACCTGAACACAAATGTCCCACCCACATGTCTACCCCAAGCACGTCGCCTCCCTATTAAACACACAAGCTCTGTCCCCACCTCACACATGCACAGGGGCCACAAGTAGATCTCATTTTCAGCTTATCTGAACTGAGTCAGCAACAGTCTGAAGTCTAAATATAAAACACTGTTGAACTACTACAGGATATAAAAACACTACTATGCATTACAAATAGGTAAATTCTGATGGCATGGAGCACACAGTCTAATGGAAAGTCAGGTAGCTAGACAACATAATCTTTGAAAACAAAATTCTCTCAACTCTTGCTGAAACTATTTAAGACGATGATGATGATGATGACAATGATGTAGGGAAATGAGCATTAGGGGATTAACAGGAACTTTTGTACTAGAAATAATAAAAATCATTAAGTGGAAATTTTGATTGAACAGAGACACAGAAAAATGAAAGAGTTAAGGAGCTTCTTAGTAAATCAGTAAAGATCCACATAGTAAATTTGCAGTCAATAACTTAAGTGTATCTAAGAGAACAGGAAAAGAAGCATGGAATAACTACAAGTAGACATATGGGGTGGTGGTTATTAGTCAGAGAACCCAGAAAACCTAACTTCTTAGATTTGAAGAGTGTCACAATTCTGGGATGGCAGAAGAGTGAGGGTAAGAAAGTGCAGGAGTGAACCTGCAGGAATTGATGACAATAAAACAATCTAGAGATAATAAAATCATTTAAAAATTTTAAGCAGAGGACATCATGCACCTATCCAATTATTCAGAGAGTTGGTTACCATGTATTAGTGTTGACACATTCCAGGAAATGTGTGCCTGGTTCTGAAAAACAAAAATTAGTTTGCCATGATTCCTAACTTCAAGGAACCTGTCCAGTCTAGCAGAAAATGCACTGCAAACATGCTAGCTGTTTAAGGCAGTCTAGTGGGACAGATGTGAGCACAAGTTCCTGGAAGCACAGAGTAGGGACACCCACTTCGGATGAGGGTAGTCAAGGGAAGCTCCTGAAGTAGAACACTAGGTAGGACATGGGAGACCACAATAAAGGTACGAGATAGGGAGAGGAGGACTCGGAGGCATTAAAAAAAAGCATGTCAGGGCTTAAGTAGGGTGCTGAATGGCTTATTCTTTGAGGAAGAGCTGAATACAAGATGAAACTTGCAAAGCAGTTCCTAAAGTTTGTTGTGTTAATAAAATTTTTAGATTTCATCCCACAATCAATAACTAGTAATTGAAGCACTTCAGGCAAAACACTGAGTCATTAGTTCTGCTTTTTAGAGAGTACACCAGTAGCTACTGAAGACAAGTGGACCAATCAGAGGCTGTTGGGGTAACCCAGGGAACAATTCAAACATAAATTTGAAATTAAAGACTAGAAACCTGATATAAAGTCAGGATGGGACAGAGAAGATGCATAAAAAGATTCAGGGAGTTTGATTCCATTATTCTTCTGAATTATAATTTGGCTGGACATTCATGTCTAAAGCATCTCGATGTCAAGAATGCTCAGCACTAGTCATGGGCACTGCTATGCGATATGCTTAGAAAACAACTGTAACCCAGATCCAATCATATTAATGGATATTTTTTTAACAGCTAGAGATACCTTACTTGAGCCTCTGGCTTACTATTTCTGGATTATAAACTACTAATCCAGTGTGTGAAAATTCTTTGCTGAAATTTACTTTTGTGTATGTATGTGTGTATATATATGCACACACATATATGTATATATATACACATACATATATACACACACACACATACTCAAGTTTACTTCCTTTTTCCTACATATTTCTAACAGTCTGGTCAACAGTCTAAAGGCAAAAACAGAACTCAAGTATTAAGATCATCAAGGGATCTGCCTAGAAATCTAACCAGTATACTGTGGCACAGGGGGGCTTACTGGTCCCAGTGGGAGTCTGGCACTGGTCTTGAACAGCAACATGGCCACTGCCACAACTTAAAGTAGGTTGAGAAGTACAGCAATGAAACATAGCATATGAAACAACTAAATACTTTTGTCTGCTGCCTGTTTTTTATGATGCCTGACGCCTCAAATTGCCTTTAGGAGTGTTACAAAGTCCTGTGTACAATAACTGCCCCTGCCCCAGCCCCGCCCCAGTTTTAACTCAATATTGTTCTTGTGATTGGTATCTCTTGGAGTAAATAGTAATAATGCTCAAAGTAAAAGTCTCTTCATGAAAACCATAATCTGTTTGACTGCTTTTTTGAACTAACCTCTCAATAGTTTTATTTTTGGAAATAACACCATTTTCAAGTTCAAAGGCAGGGGTTAGGTCAAATGAAAGCATTTTCACCATTAATTAAGCATTAACATGAAGCAAAAGAGGTGACAGGGTGCTTCCATGTGACAAATAAATTATGAAAATAAAAATTAGTATTAAAAGCACAAGAAATATAAATGTATTAAAGACTATCATTCATTTTTTTTTCATTCATTCAATAAAATATTGTGGAACTGTAGGGTGAAACCCCACTGGAAATATAAAGCTGGTGTTTCCAGTGATCTAATAAAAGAATCATTAATTTGATGACTATTGAAATATGTCTGAGTTCCAAAGGGAGCTTTATATTTGGTCCTCATCCTTAAAATAAAAATGTTAAAGATGAATTAATCAGCTTCTCAAATAAGCAAAGGTAGGAGACAAAGATACAGGAGTTGGGAAACTGAGCACTTAATTAAAATTATATTTAGTAATGATTTTCACTCAGTAGCAGCTGAACAGAAATTTTAGCCGCTTATTGTCTAGGGTTATAAATAAAGGGAAATAAAGATGTTTCAAATGCATAATATTTTGTGTCTTAAGGTGCCAGAAAAACAAACTGCTCTCTAGAAAAAAAGTATGAACAATCTTTCCATTTTTACTGATCTACTGACAACCAGTTTATTTTTAGTTTTCAAAAAAGAAATACCACAGTTTGTCTTAAGAGATTTTTTAAAATTTTTAAGATAAAGGTTACAGATTGCTTGCATTAGTGTTAATATATGAACTATAAATGTCAAGAAATCTTCTCAATTCTTACTTCCAGTAGTTGGCAATCACTTTCTGTTTTTTACCATTCACAAGTATTTAATTAGATACTTTTGGCTGTTATTCTAATTCAAGTAAGTATGAAACTTTTTAGCTCCTCATTTGTAAACAGACATATGAACATTCTATTATTCCTATAAGAATGTTAGTGCTAAAGGAAATACAGTATTCCCTCCTTAAATGCCTAGAGATAATTCAGAATGCATTTTATTTGAGAAGTAGAGAAAAGGCTTCAATATTCTAAAACCAAAAAATATTATGTCTCTAAAGTTGAATTGCTTTGTATATAAATTCTAATCATGGCAGTAGCTATAGGCACAAACATTACTCTGGGTAAGGGAAAAAAGGGGGGAACCCAATGTTATATTTAATTCACATCATTTGAGGACCAAGACCATTAAAAGTGTTTATAAACATTTCGTATGTCTTATTTCATCAGTTAATGTATGAATACAGACTTTGAAGTAATGAATGAAAACAATAATCAACGTCTAGGCCATCACTATTCCTCCATAATACCCAGCCAGGTTTCTGCCTGGATCCAAGAAAATTTTAAGGGTGCTCTCTCACCAAAGGGGAACCTCTGCTTCCTGCTGCTTAGTTCTCGATCATGTTACTGAGGCATTCCCAAAAGATTTTTGCAAGTTATAGTCACGCTGACTTTAGACATTCAGTTCCTATTATTTACCAGGATTGCCAGTTTGTGTCCAGGATTCATCTTTAGTTAGCTACTTTTTTTGTGGTGTAATCCTACTTTGTGACCACATCAACTGCATTTCTACATCTTGTCTATACATGTGTACTGTTTTTGCATAAAACAAAGAAAACCTGAATTGGGTGGGGTGTTAAGATCTTCTCTCAATTTCAGATCTTAACCAAGCTTATAATACCATTTATAAAGTATCTACCCCTTTTTGTCTTTTTATCTTGTCTTGTGGGTGTACCAAGTTATCAAAGTTCTGAGCTTTCTTGTATAGAGATGTGTTGTCCTTATGCAACTCTGCTTCTTAGAGCAAAGTATTTAATGAATACTAATTTAATAAATGTCATATAACTGATTTTACTCTGTAGTAACACAAAGCTAGTTATTCAGGTATACTTTTGGTTAAACAAAAGAAAATCAAAACAAGCAAGTGAATTCTCAAAACACTACATCATGATTTTACTCTCTACCATCTGAAACTACAAATGGATCTAGGTCTTTCAAAGATGGGTCCAAACTATAAAATAATTTTTACTTACTTGTCTCCAAAAAATTTTCTCCAGAATTCAGCAGCATCTGCTTTTGTGATTCGAAAGTTATCTCCCTGGAACTGACCGTTTGGAAAGATTGCTTTGATTTCTGCCAGCATGTGACTGAAGATAAGAGACAGTTTTGTGAGATTTCGTCTGTAGATACAAGGAGGGGGAGGAGAAAAGAAAAAATAAGTATGGTTGATCATGACCAACTTAAAAACATACTCTGAAAAACAATGTTTATAAAGTCTAGATTTAAATTCCTTTCACTCTATTATTCATTCACATATTCATTTAATGCACAATTCATGAGTTTAATGAGAGGACACAAAACATCATGTACTTGGGCCCTCCCTGGTGGTGCAGCGGGTTAAAGCACAGCACTGAGAAGCTAAAGCCACTTCCGCATGAGTTTGATTCCCGCTTGCCCCGGAGGTG
>NW_004567104.1:44437197-44477140 GCF_000260355.1 Condylura cristata | reverse complement strand
CTAGTCCTAGATCACAAAGATACAAGCAAAACACTTCAAAGATCATTGTAACTGACCTTGCTCTTCAAAATACTCAGAAATGTTAGAATTCACTAGTTACATATATATTATACTTCCATTTTTAAACCTTGACTGTGTATTGGTGGTTTGTGCATGGGACTGAAAAGGAGGCTATTGCTTTAAGATTCAATGTAAAACCAGAGAAATACTAACACAGGAGCAAAGCCACTAAATCTGCTAAAACCATACAATGTTTTCAAAAGCCTTTCTTTGGGTTTGAAAGTTGTGATTGCTTGTCTCATTTTTACGCAATTATTTTATGTTTAACGTTTCTCCAAAAACAAAGAAAAAAGAAAATGCATGTAGGTATCAAAGAAATCATAATATCCACCTATCTGTACATTTGATGTATTACCCTTTTTGAATCATTCACAAAAGAAACAAGTAACTTCCTTGTGAGAAGAATACAGAATAACGTACTCATGATAAGGAAAAGGGAGAAAATGCCAAAAGGCACAAGTAATTTACATCTCAGTAATTCATCTCAACTGGAATATCTAAAAGTTCCAATTTCCATAGCCTTTATTGTCTTTGAGAATTTTTATGAAAAAAGGGGCCAGAATGTAGGCCTTATTTCAGTGTTTGTCCACAATAAACAATCGAAAAAATCATTATGATTAGACTTAATGGTCCATCATTTTCTCTGGTTCATCTACTTTAACACAACTCAACTTAATTCACATGTAAACTTCTTTAATCTTGTTTATGCAGCAAGTCCTCATTTAGCTGGCAGATAGAAAAATTTAAACCCAAGGAAGTACAAGTAAACTGCGGAGCTATATCAAAAGAAAGAATGGTAGCTAATACGAACTGCAAAGGACTTCTGAAATGTGAATTTAAGGAAAAACAGTCACTTTAGAAAATCTGCAACATCTTCCTTCCCTATTGTAAATAGAGCAGCAATAAACATGGGGGTGCAGGTGTCCTTTTGAATCGATGTTTTTGTGTCCTTTGGATAGAGGGAGGAGTGGGATTGTTGGGTCATATGGAAGCTCCATGTTTAGCAGCTTGAGAAACCTCCACACTGCTTTCTATGGTGATTGTACCAGCCTGCATTCCCTCCAGCATTAGAGGAGAGTTCCTTTTTTTCCACATCCTTGCCAACATTTATTGTTGTTAGATATTTTACTATGTGCTGCTCTCACCGGTGTGAGATGGTATCTCGTGGTTTTAATTTGTAACTTCCTTATTACAAATGATATTAAACATTTTTTCATATGCCTGTTGGCCATCTGCATTTCCTCTGGAGAAATGCCTTTTTAATACTTCTGCCCATTTTTCTGATGGGGTATTCACTTTATTTTTGTTGAGTTTCATCAGCTCTTTGTATATTTTTTGTGATCAGTACTTTGTCATGAGCATTGTGTGCAAATATTTTCTCCCAAACAGAGGGTGTCTGTATTGTGTAGTGTCTCTTTTGCTGTACAGAAGCTCTTTAACTTGATGTAGTCCCAGCTGTTTATCCTTTCCTTCACTATCCTTGCTTTGGGTGATGTATCTTTAAAGGTGTTATTGAGGAGTATGTCATGTAGTATTTTGCCTACCCCAAAATGGATGACTGGATTAAAAAGATGTGGTACATATAGACAGTGGAGTATTACTCAGCAATCAGAAAAGAAACTCATGCCTTTTGCAGCAACATGGATGGACCTGGAAGGGATCATGCTTACTGAAATAAGACATAAAATAAAAGAAAAATATCAAATGGGTTCACTTAGAGCAGGAGCATAAGAGATTTTGAGATCAGTTGCAATAAAGTAAAAAGTAAAAATGATAACAATTCAAAACTATAAACCAAAGACATTTTACAGGAGTGAAAAGGGGAATGGGACCAAAACTGGGATGGGAAGAGCACATGGGACTATGGTGAGGGAACACAGGTAAAGTGGTGGTGGGAAGTCCATGGGGATTACAACTGAGATGAAAAAATGCATAAAAAAAAAGAAAAAAATCTGTAACAACATTATTTCTATAATTAGGCTATGGGTTAAATTTCCAAACTTTCAACTGATTCACACTGGAGAAAAAGAAAAAACAAGATGGCTCTGATTAGGGCAAATTGACTATTCCTTAATAAGTTGTTGCTATCCTCTGCCTTGTTTCTTTGTTCTTTAATCATATCCAAGTATGATACACTTGTTCACTCTAAAATATAAAACACAATGCCAGTAACTACCTATCTTAGATATCTGATCCACTGGCTATGCAGATCTGCTAAATCGAAAAACAGAAGTAGTATATTTTATCTTTACAATTGAGAGTCTAGTAATTACAAGACCTAAAAAAAATCAATGTTTAGTTATAAATTTTTATATATGCAACTTTTGTTATGAAAGTAATCAGTACATTTCAGTTGATTTTTGCATAAAGAAATTCAATGAAAAGATAGTTTGCCATTGATCTTTAAATATACCCAAATTAAAGTTGTGAAAATATTTTGCTTTTGGTTTATTTTTTTAAATTTATTTTTAAAGATTTATTTATGCATACAAAACTGGGGTACAGGCCAGAGGTGCAGGGGCCATGAGATAATTCACCAGAGAGAGTGGGGAGCAGAACAGAAGATCAACAAAGCACACTGCTGAGGGGAGCAGTGGCAGGTCAGGAGAGGTCTGCCACGTCATGTGGGTCACCTCCGGGCCGGGGATCCAACCTTCACTGAAATGTCCAAAGCCAGCTTTGCAGTGCTGCACTCCAACCCCCTGCGCCACCAGAGAGGGCCTTATTTTTAGTTTATTTTCACTTTTTATCAGTGTGTTTGCCATATCTATTTCTAATTTTTAAATACACATATTCTGTGCACACAAGAAAAGGATTGCTTTGGAAATTCATTATTTAAAACACTGATTTATAGAAGTCACATCAAGATATGAAAGTATATGAAAGGAACTGACCACTCCCCCGTGTGAATTCATTTAAATTTATCACAGCAAACAGGTTTTCTTAAATATAATTTTGCTGTGTATATTTTGCTATGCTTGATTTAATATCATTTTCCATTCTGAACCCATTTAAGAAAATAATATCCAATTTTGAAAATACATTGAAGAAATTTTTTCTTCTTTGTAGATGGAAAGTTTTTCCTGTGACAAACATTTTCCATACTTGGCCAACATTCTCTAAGTTTATTTGGCTGCTTCTCATCATGAGATCAAATGATGACTGATTAATAAAATGTTTGATATTTATCTAATTAGAATAAAAGATTTATACTCTCTCAATACTCTCAGCCCCCAAAGAGCTGAGTAATAAAAGACTGTCTAAAAAGAAAAAGACTGAGGCCCTCCCTGGTGGCGCAGCGGGTTAAAACACAGCACTGAGAAGCTAAAGCCACTTCGCATGTGTTTGATCCCCACCTGCCCGTTGATGATCCACATGGCCTGGCAGACCTCTCCTGACCTGCCCGCTGCTCCCCTCAGCAGTGTACTTCGTCGGCCTGTTCTGCTCCCCACTCTGTCTCTGGTGAAGCCTCTTGCCGCCCTTGAGCCTCTGGCCTGTACCCCAGTTCTGAATGCACAAATAAATAAATCTTAAGAAAGAAAGAAAATGACTCAATATTACAAATATAATTAAGAATATCACAATGCTTTCTCTCAAATAAAAGTTACTTTGACTAAGTACTATGACAAATCTCCCATCAACTATGAAAGGTTAAGCCAAAAAGTAGCTTCTAGATGACAGTACTGAGTAAAGATATTATTAGAGAAGCCTTGACTAAGAGGGAGAAGTAAAGACAAAGGGGAGGGGGAAGAAGAAAAGAAAGGAAACCACATTTTTTAAACAAGTTTGAGAAATACATTACCAATATAATAATGCTCTCCTAAGAAACAAGTTGCCTCTGAAATACAGGATGTAGTCAAATAATAGTGCATTTCTTTAGATGGGTATGCATCAATTTCTCCAAATATCAAACTAAACTACTTCACTTCACTAAATATCAGGCAGAACTAGAGTGAATTAGCACGATGCTGGAATGGTAAGAGCATTACTGTTCAAGAATAAATCTTAGTAGCTAATGTTGACTAGAGTCAATTACACAGGAGACAGTAGACCTAATGAACACAGGTTTTGATACAAGATCACAAAATCCTACGCTAAAATTAACAAATCTGTCACATAATATAGGAGAGTAAAACATGAGTAGATTCTAATAATACAACATGTTGTGGGGTAGTGGACCATTTATAACCATCTTGACTTATATATTAAAATGAATTAAAGTATCAAAATTTGATTAGTGGCATCTACTGAACGTGAGACATACACAAAGAGTGTAATTTAACTGGATTGCATGAAATTCTTCCATTTTCTCCATTCCAGAAATGGCTGTTTCATAAGGCAGAAATAAAAGTGGTTTAAATGCTGAATTACTAAAAAACTTTACATGATACTTATCAATAAGGCCCACAGTTTGTGAGAATGCACCACTTTTAGAAGAAATGGGAGTCAATTTTTTTATTCCAAATGATTAATAATTCAATTCTCACATTTAAAAGCTAGAACATGTTCAGCTTAATCTTTGCAAGGTGAAACAAATTCAACATAAAAAGAAAGGCAAGGCATAAAGAATATAAACAGTGGCACTTAAAATGGGACTCACGTCCAGTTAAAAAGCAATTTCCATTCATTGTATTTCTGATGTAGTGTCCTTCAAGATGGTAAGAGTTACTTCACTGTTTTTAACCTTGGGACCATTTGATTCCTAAAGAAAGTGAAGTGATTAGGCTGATGTAAGCCTTGCCTTTCATTTCTCCCTCTTTAGAATAGAGACTATTATTAAGATGGATCCTGAGAGATTTAAATAAAACTGGATTTACCCACTCACCCTTGCCTAAATGCAAATGCTTTAAAGTACTCAATCCTTCTGAGGGGTACAAAGCAGACCTTAGCAATCCAAATACCAGCGAAGATTCAGAGTGTACCCAAGTCAGAAGTTAGGAGTATTCACAGACACAATTTAAGTTGAAACACAGGCAGTAGAACAAATTTTCAAGTTCCCCTATGCTGCTTCTTAGAAACTGAATGGCTCATTCAAAAATTTTGCAGCCCAGGTCCATCAAAAACTACACTCAGGAAAGGTCTTTTTCCTTTGCAAAAGAGTATATCATAGACTGTTAACATGGCAAGGAGACCAAAGCTGAAGTTGTGACTGGGAATATGAACCCTAGGCATCCTTTGAACTCTCTTTACTATACTGTCCAGGTGTCTACAAAGGTCTAGTAAAAGCAAAAGATTATACCCCTCAACCTATGGAGGCTGCTCTCTGGATAAATATATTTGCTTTCTAAAATAAACAACTTTAAATAGACATTAAGTGCCTTATTCAAATATAACTCAAACATGGCATATGTCTATCACATTCAAATTATTTTCTTTGAGAATTCCCAAGAGATATCAAAATGATTCTGCTTAATTGTTCAATATCCTCCATCAAAGAATTTGGTCCTAAAGTTAGCTAGAAATGTGCTAATATCCTTACTCTACTGGTAATCTTGAACAAGTTACCGAACTTCTTTCTCTGAATTAAATTCCTCATATCTAATAATTTTAAATAAAAATGCACTTCTCAGTGAACTGTTATAAATAATAAGAAAGGTTTGTTGGTAAAAGCAGCACATCTAAATTTAAGAACAACCAGGAGTTATTTGTTGTGCTTAAAGTATAAATATTTATCAGTGTAGTCTTTTTATTCCCATATGACACTATTGTCTATTAAACTGATAGCCATCTTGAAAGGTAAAAATCGTAATTCTCATTAACATCACTTGTCATGATGCGTTTTCATAATTTCTCAAACAATGGGCAAGCATTTGATTTGTCCTGTCAGTCATTTATTCCAGGAATCTTGACTGGTTATAATACAATAGGCTTGCTCAAGGCACCAATGTTATAAAAATGAAATGAGGGGGTTTAGAGATTTCCAAAGGTACAGAACAATGTAGTGGGATTGTGGGAATAAAGCGGCGGCAGAGCCAGAACAAAGGTAGTAATCAGTAAGAGACAGTTGTTTACAGTTTCAGGGGTGACTCAATTCTAACAGTATGCGGCCTCTACAGAGTAGGTATAGTAACGTGAAGGTGAATTAGGCCAAGAATTAGATAAGTCCAAGGCTGAATGGGGCTATTCATGTGAATTTTGAAATCTGTGAATTATGACAGCTGCATGTATGGAGAAATGCACTACAATAAACTTTATCTCAAAATATTCAATAAAGCTTTGCAAATTTTTTTAATGCCAGCTATTTTAACTTTATGGCAATGCCAAAGTAGGATTAACAATATTTCTTTGATGATTTCAACAGTCTTAACATCAGAGAGTTTATTATGAGAAGTTACTACAGTAAGATCACCTGTGCTTTTTATCTGTTGGAAAAGCTTAGCAATATCTACTTCAGTAAAGAAAACTTTTGTGTTTAGTATAGGTTTCTTTTGATTATACCTAATCTGTAACAAATATCCTTTTGTAAAATAAATCTTTAAAATATAGACCAGTCTATTTTTTTTTTTTTTAAAGATTTTTATTTATTTATTCATACAGAACTGGGGTACAGGCCAGAGATGCGGAGGGTGAGAGGATTCACCAGAGACAGAGTGGGGAGCAGAACAGGCAGATCAACGAAGTACACTGCTGAGGCGAGCAGCGGGCTGGTCAGGAGAGGTCTGCCGCGCCATGTGGGTCACCTCAGGGGGGGGAAAAACTTATGCTTTAGCTTCTTAGCGCTGTGCTTTAACCCACTGCGCCACCAGGGAGGGCCCCAGTCTATTTTTTAGGAGAAAAAAAAAAATCATTTCTACATTTGCTTTTAAGATAAAATACAATAGAAGTTCTGTCAAGTAAATGGAAAGTCATCACCATTACGATGATATTCAAACGGAAGCAACCAGAACCGAATAGAACTTTGTCTTGTCTAATTTTTATTAGTTTAATTTGCAAAAGAAAAACAGAAGCTTAAATGAAACTTTCCTGATCTGGTCATTTTGCTAAGTCTCATCAACACACAAAAAAAACCTGACCTTGAGCAAATACATTTATTTTTTTAAATCTGTGTTCACTTTTTTATTCTGTTCAGTTCCCAGGAGGCCACCATTAAAAAAGATTACAGTGAAGTAGCAATATGAATTATGTCAATTAGTCAGTTTTTATAGCTTCTAATGGAAAAATTCTTAATTAGCTTTTTATGTGTTACATTCCCTCCACTACTACTTTTTCTTTTAATCATATTTGACACTTCTAGGACAGCTTTTGCTTTCTTTCTTTTTTTTTTTTATTTACTATTGGTGCCCTCCCTGGTGGTGCAATGGATTAGGACACAGCACTGCAAGCTAGCCACAGCCTCTTCAGTGCAAGTTTGATCCCCAGCCCCAGAGGTGATCCACATGGCACTGCAGACCTCCCCTTACCCACCTGCTGCTTCCCTCAACAGTATACTTCATCGATTTTCCTGTTCTGCTCCCCGCTCTGTCTCTGGTGAAGCCTCTCACCACCCCTGCAACTCTGGCTTGTATCCCAGTTCTGTATGCACAAATAAATAAATCTTTAAATTTACTATTGTTAAAAGTTCTCCTAAAATAATATTGTTTTTAGGATTTCTACAAGCCATGAGACCAGTCCACCTTTCCACCATTTCTCTGTGATATCACTTAGCTGTGTGAAGGATGTCTTACTTTTTCTGACACACCTGGATTTGATCCAACTTTCTGCTCTTCCTCTAATACAAAGTTACTATGCTCCACAGGTCCTGGAACTTTCATCTGTAGCAGTTTAATGTCAAAGAACTGCCTCTGACCTTTGCTGCACCCCTTTCCCAGTGTTCAGGCTATTAAATGTTGTACCATCTCGCCGGTTCACAATCCCTGTTTTCAGCACAAAGAGCATCGTGGTTACTATACATACACACACATACGTATTTCACTTCTATAGGAGCACAAGTCTTTGTTAGGCTCTGTATCACACATATAGCAGCTGCTTACACATGAAAGATATCCAATAAATGTTAATTTCGGCCCTCCCTGGTGGTGCAGAGGGTTAAAGCACAACACTGAGAAAGAAGCTAAAGCCACTTCCCCAAGAGTTTGATTCCCCGCTGCCCCAGAGGTGATTCCACATGTCGAGGCAGACCTCTCCTGGCCCACCCGCTGCTCCCCTCAGCAGTGTACTTCATCGATCTGCCTGTCCTGCTCCCTACTCTGTCTCTGGTGAAGCCTCTCACTGCCCCTGAGCCTCTGGCCTGTACCCCAGTTCTGTATGCACATATAAATCTTTAAAAAAAAATGTTAATTTCAAAAATACTGAAAGAGCTATGTAAAACGATTTTTGACTCCAAGACAGTGCAAATGAACAGGTAGAGATAAGCAGTATATAAAAACAATTTAGAGAAGCACTACACAATAAGGCATTGATTTTCCAAAGCTTGATGAAAACAGTACCAAAGGCCTGTTTTAATAGATAATTTAAGATCTGGGGATTGACTGTAAGTTAGAAAAAAAATACCTTCCTCTCCCTATTTTTTTTTTAATGTTTTAAGCTGTAAATGGCAACATATACTACCAGCAAACTAAAGGAAATGAATGCTCTATCACCCTAGTCTGGTTTTCAGAAAGTGGAGTGCATCTGTCACATTTTCTAAGGAAGCATCACATAGTTAGTTACCCATCACATTACCTGTTCCCTAAGAGTTACTTTCTCTTTTGGTTCTGGAAATTTCCTTTATTGACAACTCAGTCCCAGTAAACTTTGCTTTTTTGGAGTGGACCACGCACAAGACAAATGGGCCACAGGAAGAAGAAGACAGTGGTAGCTCATCTCTCTGGTACTTATATATGTTACTAATTGAAGAAAATGAAAATTATGTGACTTATTTTGAGCAAGGATTCAAGTTATCTTTATTCATATGATTAGGACCAATATAAAATGCAAAAACAAGCACAATCTTACCAATCCACTAATTTATTTTTGTTATAATCTGACATGGATACCAATTTATAACTATATATGTCTGTGTACATGTGTCTGTGTGTGTGCCATAAAAGTGAGAAAATCAGGATAATAGTTTACCTAGAATGATAGATTCCTTAAACTTTATGACTTTTTTTAACAATAGGTTTTTTTCTTTTTCTTTAAATAAAATTTTCTTAAAAAGGCATGTGTGTGACCTAATTCTGTGGCTAGGTGTTGAGGACAGCACCTTCTCAGCACCTTCTGCTGAACGAGTCTTATCACCATACGATGTGGACAAGAGCGGGAAGTTTCTCTGCAGGTTAATTTATTTGCTATAAAGTGGGGGGATTGTGGTACTTAAATTTGATGTTACATGACATCCTATGGGGCTAGCATCAGTTTTGCTCCAACCACGCTCTAAAAAGGCCATAAGCTTTATGTAAGTAGTGTGAATGTATTTCACAACTTGCAACTAATATGAAGTTCAACACACTACATTTCCATATTACAGACTTCCCTCAATGTGCCTTAGCCTGAGACTGTAGAAATCCTAAAGTCAGGATATTAAAATCTAACATAGGAAACAGAAATTATACTAAGTATAAAGACTCATGTGTCTGTTTGGAAACCGATTTTTATTTTGTTCCTTGCCATAATGGCCATAGCTAACATTTCTTTGTGTGTGTGTGTGTGTGTGTGTGTGTGTGTGTTTCCTTTTTTCAACACAAAGAAAAGTCCCTGAATAACATTGGTTTTCAAAACAAAGAAAGCCACAGAGCAGAACTAACAAAAAATAATAAAAGGCAATTTAAGATCTCTGTGTTTCATGTTAATGAATAGTAAACACTAGTATATTGAAACCATATGAAAAATGTTGGCTACTAGAACAGAGTATGCCCATGGGGTAACTTATGGTTTTAAAAGCTGATTTTATTTATTTGTTCTTGGTAAGGAAATGTGCTAATATATGCATTTTAGGCATAGGATAAGATCAGGTCTAAGAATTTTTAACTTTCATCTCAACCAAAGATTTAGAACTATCTAGACTTAGACAATTATGTTTACCACATGATGGCTGATCAATAATAATATGAATTATATCCCTTTACTATTTCATCTGATTGCAAGTGCAGTAACTCCCACATCAATAAAACCACAGATACTAGCTTTGGAGTAGGATGACAAACATATCTACTCTGTCAGCATCCTGAAGGAAGTTTAATAAAATAGTTCAAAGCTCCAGTTCTGGAGTCAAATTTATATAAATTTGAGCTTTAAACTACTTAGTAACTGAATGTCCTTGGCACTAAATTAATCCCTTTAATAAGCCTTAGTTTCCTCATCTTGAAAACATGAATTACAACAGTACTTATTTAAGAGAAGTTGCATAGGATTACAGGTGGCCAAATATTCTGTCATGCTTCCTATCATGAAGTGGAGTCATTTTCTACTCTCCTTGTATCTGATGTAGATGGTGTCTTGTTTGATCACAGAATGTGGTAAAAATGACACTGCAAATCCTGACAGGCTTTAAAAGAGTGGCAGTTTCTGCCTCTACATATTGAAAAAATGCTCTGGGAAATTTACTCATTATGCTGTAAGGCAGCAGATAGTGATATACAAGGCTCTAGCGGGTCCCGAGCTAACAAATGCTTACTCATGGGAATGGACATTCCAGCCCAACCAACACTCCAGTACAGCAACACCACATGAAGTAGAAATCCAGCCACAAAAATCATAAATAACTGTTGTTGAACTACTCCACTGAGTTTCAGGATGGGTTGATACACAGTAGCAGATTTAGTAGGTTTAGGGAAATGTTTAATCAATACCAGTACTATTTGGGCTACAAACTTTTTATCATGGCAGTCATCAATAGCAACAGCTGATGGGAGAGGACACGCTTCTGTCAATATGTATGAGTGAATAGTTTACAGAAAAAGAAACACATTATTTAAAAGTTGTATTTCTAACAAAGTAGTTTTTAATTGGAAGTTATGTTTTACATCCTCTATTAATTTCTCTGATATCAAATTAAACCAACCAAGGAGGTTTGGAGAAGAAATCTGGACTACACTAATTGGAAAGCAGCCTATGTTGATTTAGATCAGAAGGAATATACTACAGTTAATTCCCAAAACATTTATTTAGATAACAACACAATGAATTGAACTGTGAAATACCATTAAGTTAATCTGCGGATTTAAAATGAGACAGTTACTACAAATCTTAAATGTTCAGTCAAAAGTAGAAAATCCCTTGACATTGTATGCATTTAATATATAAACAAACAGCCATAATGTTTATAGACTACACAACATAATCTTTTAGTTGAGGTCCCATTTAAATTATGTTTTTTAAAATGATTAACATAACTAGATTTGACATATGTCTAAATTAGAAACCATCATGGATGTTGGCTTGTCTAGTTCTGTTCACTCCAGTTTGTTTAAAAGTCGAGCACTTTTAATAATTCCTTATCCACATGGAAGTATACACACTAACTTTTTAGCATAATTCTTTTGGCTCCCACCTGTATGTGAACTCTCACCATAATAATCCTGAAAAGATATTTTAAAGTGCTGAATAATCACTGTGCCTGTTTACACACGTAACTCCTTTTAGTGAAGTGTATTGCTAAACTCAAGACTTGTAGGATTTAATTTATACACCAAGCACAGAAATAAATCATTAGACCTTGCCTAGATATACTTGTCGTTTAAAACCTATCAGAAATAAGAAAATCCAAATATTTACAAAGAAACTATGTATATCACTTAAACATTACAGTGATGAAAGGATCGTGTATTCAGAGAAAAATAAAACTTATAAACAATCCATAAGGATCATGGCCGTAATAGCAGCCCCAGTTAATCTTTTCATGTTCTGGCATCTTACTCAGGATGCAGCTCACTGCGTCTCTAAAAGCTATCTTGCTTACATAAATGTCAGCACTCCCTGTTTTTCAGAATGACTCTTATGTATAGAAATTGTGCTCTGCATCTATGGAATATGAGTGACTTTAAATAAAGATTATTCACTCAAACATTTTTAAGCCACCACTGTGATCTGTCACTATGCTATGGAATGGGAAAATTAAAACAAAAACGTGTTACCTCCCTACCCTCCAGGAGTTTATTGTCTAAGTGGGTAATTAGATATAAAATCACACAACTACAATGCAGTGTAATTGTGTAATTGAGGTATATTCAAGGTTCTTCAGCAACACAAGAGAGAAAGAATACAAGTGCGAACTAAAGAAAGTGATCTACTTGGTGGGCCTCTTAAAATGGTTAGTAGAGTTAAGGAAAACAAAAATTGGTAGATAAAAGCTGCAAGCCTGGTAGACAGACACAGACAGGCATGCAGTTGCAGATTCTCACCTGGCCATATACAGGCCAGACTGCAGGTCACAGTGATTTATATTCATGAAGAGGCAAGACTCCATCATAGACAGTAAGCCACCTCCCTACCCAGGCTGACCCATAACAACCAGTACAGCTACACCATACAGAGACCCTGAGCAAG
Organism: Condylura cristata; assembly: GCF_000260355.1. Classification (NCBI taxonomy): domain Eukaryota; kingdom Metazoa; phylum Chordata; class Mammalia; order Eulipotyphla; family Talpidae; genus Condylura; species Condylura cristata. The sequence goes on along the minus strand of NW_004567104.1, from coordinate 44,464,615 downwards.
GACACAGAGGTCCCAATAGACAACTAAGGACAGCAGAGGAGTGTGATAAAGAGAACCACTTTCAATAAAATGTATCAAGGTATAGCAACTAAAAATTCTTTGATCTTTATCCAAATGTAAAAGTTTCTGAAGATTTCTTCCCTATCTCCTTGATGAAATACCACCTGCATGTAACAACTTGGGGAAAGAAATAAAACAATAGGACAGGGAGACAAATGTACCAGAAACACATGTCTTAGAAGCAGATGTTCTACTTTGGCAGCCTCAGTCCCTGGGGATCACCATTTGAAACCAACTCAGAAAACATATTGCTGATACATGTCTGAAAAGATGTGTTTCTACTTGAAAATGCCACAGTAATTCCCCTTCTTCCAGAAATGACTTACCAGATAAATATTCAGCACATAAAATATGTATCCTTACTCCACGAATATTGAATGAATATGGCTGTCCCCAACACAATGTTATCAATAACAAATCAAATACCATTACCCCAGATGACATTCTCATGGATAGTTCCCTGAGGAGGGAGACTCTGCCGAAGATCTCAAGAATAAGACCCCTTTGATTTTACTAAACACACTGCAATCTGTTCTTTTAAAATGGGCTGCAGCTAGGCAATGCATTTTTCAATTACGTTCTATAGAACCTGATCTATTTCCTGTGTCAAAAAATGTTTCTCAACCATCTGTTTGATATTAAACAAGAATGAATATGGAACTGCATGGAGATGTCTGAAAATAGCAATGTGTAGTATACAGCTGGTTTCTGATCAGAATAAATTTTCAATATTTAGGGTGACTTAATTTGGATCCTATTGATATCTGTTATTTATCACTATGTCACGGGAAAAATACATAATTTGCATGACAATTATAAGACACACTAGAAATAGCATTTTCTTACTCAAGTGTAAAGAAAAAGTAAACATGAAGATGGTGTAATAATGCTCAGTTAGTCTTCCTTAGATTTCAATTTGGTATCAAGATCTAAAATAACAAAAATAAATGTCTAACCATTATACTCAAAATCCAGTCTTTGGTCAGCAGTATAAACATCTCCTCCCAGCTTAATAAGTATGCAAAAATTTGGATAAATCTCACACCACATCCCTGAACTGCTAAATCAGATTCTGCACATTAAAAAGAACCCCAAGTGATTCATATAAGCGTTTTACATTAAAAAAAAAAAAAAAGTACTAGTTCAGCAGGAATCTCCAAAAATCTTTTATTGCTCTGCCTCTAGATAACAAGACATCTAAGACAGCCTCAAGACATTAGTATCTATTTAAAGATGAGTGAAAGATTCCACTCTGCTTTCCCAAACCATGCATCCTTTCAGGACAGGCCAATGTGTTGGGAGTCAGCTAAAGTCACATTGGGGATGGAACATCATTGTTTTCAAGTGACTTAGCTTTTCTTTCTGGACAGACTCAAGGGCAACTAATGATGGGGCTTTCATTTGTCATCGCTCTTGCTCAATAGCCCTAAAAAAACTCAACCCTACTCTTTGATGGCCTAGTCCTGGGACAGTCTGTACTTTTCACATTTCTAACTGAATTGTAAATATCAACATCAAACTGATAATAACCTCATCACCACACCCTTGTTCACCCCCACAACTCTATCAGGGAGTAGAATTAAATTGTTCTGATTGGTTAACATATTGCCAGAGGTTAGAGAGAGCACTTGCCTCCTCCTCCTACAGGAAACAGAAGATGACCACATGCATCACTGGTTCAGAGTGTCTTAGTTCTACCTAATTTGAGAAAGGAGCAAATAAGTTCTCCCCATCTAAATCACTACTAACTTATCAGATTCCTAAATGTAAGTAATGCATCTGTCACATCACTTACTTCCTTTAAGAACAGCAAAGTGGGGTGGAGGGGAGTAAGAGCTGCCAGCTACAAAATAAAACATAACTTCTCCAGATGCCACTAAGGCATCTCCACCTTGAACTGATTTTTCCCACTACTATGTATTTCTTTGTAACTTAATAATTAAGGAGCAATCAGGGCCCCCTGCTGACCCACCAGCATAAATAACCTTGAAAAATGTCAATCAAACTCAGCTAACTAATTTTATCATGAGAACCTCTAATCAGCCAGATAAAGATCTTGGCACAGCCTCTGGCGTAGTGATGAATGCAACACCACAGGCTGGCACAAGGCCAGGGAAGCTTGGAAATTTGAAAGGAGCAGCTGCGGAATCCTAAGGGTAATGTGCTCTGTTCTGGCACCTGAGAGAAGGAAAGTGAAAGGCAGCAAGAGACAGTCTTGGCAGACAATATAAGCATGGCAGACAATATAAGCATGCCTAGCACTCTTTGAAAGGCAAGCTCAGAGTAATAAATCAAGGGTAAAAATAACTAAGAAGCTATGAAAAAAAAAAAAAGGATGTAGAGAAGCTACTCTTTTCAGTAAAAGGGTTGATAAAGGTGCTCTATAAACCCTCTGGGTTCCTGGTGCTTTAATTTAAAAGACCTTAACATAGGACTCCTCTTGATTTCAACAGGCCTTCATAAACGCTATCACATTTTTGTCATTTAATATATTTTTGCATTACATGAACATTTCGGGGAAAAAATGTAATTCTTTAGGTGGACTTGAACTTCAAAGACTCACTAGAAACCCTTCTAGAAACATTCCTTCCAGGCCATGCCACTGGTCCGATGAACCTGTTAATGAAGCTGCACCCTGCTTGCCCCACAAGTTTCTCCTCAGAACTGAAGAACTGTGCTAGGGTATACTACAAACTTTGAAAAAGACAGGTTAAATATAGTCTGCTTAAAAGTAGTTATTATTCACCTATGCAATAGTAACTCATTTTATTTCCCCACCTCTGACCTGTAAATAAAGCAATGGGAAAAGGCTATTGAAAAAAAGAATGGACTATAAAAATATACCATAAAAAATAAGACAAGACAATGGTTTCTACACAACTCAAAGAAATGCAAAGATTTCTTTGTATATGAAATTCCACGTTATGAAATTATTTGATGGTAAAATTTTTTCTGTAAACTGACATCATATAATGTTTAAACTTCCTGCCAACTGTTGCCACATAAATTTACAGAAAAATCATTTTTAAATGGGCCCTATGTGAATCAACTTAATACTAAATAAAACGGGTCTTACGTTAAACAGCTTATTATCATGCCTCCTTACTAAAAAAGCCCTCATAGATTTCTGCATACCTTAACACTATTTAATTATTGTGAAAATGATATGATCAGACAATAATCTAAAGAGGCAATTTTGTTCTCCATAGTTAGCAGATACCACAAAACCACAGTTAGGTAACATTCTTTTAGGACACCTCAAGTAATCACAGAATCAAAGAGATGAATGCCCCTTAAAAATCATAATTAGTTTGGCCTCTCCCTGGTGGCACAATGGGTTAAAGCACCACATGAAGAAGCTCTCTAAAGCTAATGAAGCATGGGTTTGATCCCCGGCCAGGGAGCTGACCCACATGGTGCAGCAGACCTCTCCTGACGTGCCTGCTGCTCCCCTCAGCAGTGTATTTCAGTAGATCTGCCTGTTCTGCTTCCTACTCTGTCTCTGGTGAATCCTCTCACCTACCACATCTCGGACCAACACCCCAGATCTGCATGTATAAATAAATCTTTCCAAAAGTCATAATTATTTCTATCTTCTCATTTTCAGAAGTGGAAATAAAAACTCAGAAAGGTTGTGACAAGCATAATGTCACTGACCAATTGCAGTCTGGACTGAGTTTTCCATTTATAATAAAATTGCACATACATTTTGCCCACAATATAAATAGAAAATACTTCCTCAGAGGCAAACCATTTAATCAACCATAGCTCATTTTTCAATGACAAAATAACAGATACCACATAAGTAGATAAAAGGTTTTAAAAAATGTACACTCCAAGGGCTAGGTCATACCTGAGGCCCAGCATTTTCAGTCCTAGGTATAGAGTCATCAGAAATGCAAGCATAAGTGTACCCAAAGCCATTGCTAAAACATTCATAGCAACATTATTCAAACCCAAATTGCTCAAATGCACATCAATAGCAGAAAAGGATGGTGTGAAATATTCAGAATGGAATACTAAATGGTAATAAAAATAACCGTAACAAAACACAAGAAGGTTGAATCTCACAATCAATACTGAACAAAAGAAACCAGACTCAAAAGTATACTATATGAGTTCAGTTCTATTACTAGGTATATATTTCCATAAATATGTGGACATATAAGTAGAGTATTATGTATAAAATATATGTACTTCCCCCATTCTCCAGGTAAAGAAAAAGACTTGCTTTACTTTTTGAAACATAAGCTCATGACCTCAGTTGAGTCCCCACTTGTTACTTTCAGTCCAGTCTTCCACTAAAGACTGAACTGAGGATCATACCAAAAGGAAGTTATTGCACTAGTTTTCAATCTCCCATTATATATCGTAATTCTACACATCTTTTTAAATTATAATACCAATGGCTTACAATACAAAATAAGTTTCAGGAGCAGATTCACACATTGATAAATTTATACCCCCTTCCACCACACCCACCAAAGTTCTATTGCTAATAAGCACTGTCCAAATCACCCTGCCCAGCCATTTCTCCCATCTTCCACTCCCGACCCCTACTCATTACAGTCAAAGCAAGATAACTTTCATTTTACTGTCATAGACTAAGGGTTGTCTTGGTTTTGTTTTCTTTGTTTCATTAGATTCCCCAAATGTGTGAGATCATTTGACATTTGTCAGCTTCACTTAACATAGTCACCTCAAGTTCCATTCATGTAGTCACAAATGGCAAGTTTTCACCTTTCTGTCGTTTAGTAAGCCACTATGTGTGTGTGTGTTTATATATATACACGCACCATATCTTCTTGTGATTAATAGCCAAAATATCACAGAAATCATATAATTCACAAGGAAAAAAAAGGGGAGGGGCAGATCTGAGCAGACATTTCTCTAAAGGTACATAGATGAGGAACATGCATATGAAAAAAAAACTCACAATCACTTATTAAGGAAATGGAAATCAAAACCACAATGAGCCATCATCTCACACCTGTGAGAGTGACCTCTATCAAAAGAATAAGAAACAACAGATGTTGTGAGGGTGTAAGAAAAAAAGGAGTCTTCACATTCTGTTGGGGATAAAAATTGGTGCAGCCACTATGGAAAATAGTATGTAGTTTCCTAAGAAGAAAACAGAAAATAGTAGATCAAAAATAGATCTACCATATGATCCAGCAACTCCACTGCTCGATATTTAGCCAAAGAAATTGAGACAGTACTTAAAATGATACTTGCATCTCAACGTTAAGTGAGGCACTACTCACTGTAGTAAAACAGTAGACACACCTAAATATCCATGTAAAAATTCAAATACTAACTTCACATACTAATTCAGGTTTTCAATAAAAATTCAATTTTCTAACTAGTTACTTTTAAATTTCTGTTATAAACATATAAAAAAAAGTTTATAACTTAGAGACTCAGGCATCAGGACAATTTGATTCTCATTTGTCCCTTATTCTTATGCTTGCCCTAATTCTATACACTAAAGTAGAAAGAATAAGGGGAAGTGGAAGCTCTACTTTTTGAGTAACCTATTCAAACCCCAGCAAGCAGTTCGCCTCTGGTATGCCTGAAATAACAGAGGAGGGCCTCGGGAGAGCTAATTACTTAGATGTTATCTAAAGAGCAGATTCTGACAACTTCATTTTGTTCATTCCAATTTTTAAGGTAACATTCATTAGAAGAAGCAGGTACACATTTAAGTTTCTGACAAACTGTCCCACATAATCATCTCAGTAAATTAAACGTATTTTCTTTTCAAAACTGCCAATTTAACTTGTTATATTGAATAAAGAAATGTAAAATTCTAGTTTAAGAAGTTTTATAAATTATGTTTATCAAGATTAACTTTGTCTTAAAACACAATATATGATTTAGGGGTTTGGGCTCACACCTCTTCAGATACATCATTACACCATGTCCACCCCCAAAGAATCAATTAGCCTCCCTTACAGTTCACTGGAGCCCCCTTCACCTTTTACTCCCACTTCTCACCTGCCACTTTTGCTACCCTCAGTTCTACAGTCAGATGTCAAGTATTTTGTGTTGTGGGTTTTTTGTTTTTGACTGCTTAGCATTTTTGGTTTTGTATTCCCCATATCATTCAGTATTTGTTTTTCTCTAGTTCCATTCATGTTGTCACAAATGATAGGATTTCATGTATTACAGCCGAGTAGTTTTCCACTGAGTCTGTGTGTGTGTGTGTGTGTGTGTGTGTGTGGTTAAAAATACTTAATAGAGTTTTCAAAATACAGATATTCCACAATACTGTTTGAGTTCTGCCAATGTAAATTTTATCTATTAAGAGGTAAAAAAATGAATACTTAAAAGTGAAGTAAAAGCAAATGAACTAAAAGTATCATGTTTTTGTTCTCTAAAGACAAACACAAATGGTTCAACAGAAATTTCTTTCCTTCAAAGTTGCTTTATAAGATGATTAAATGTAATTCTACCCAGAGAACTGAAATGGTGTGTTACAACTCTAAGAAATACAGTATTAGGCACAGCCTTTAACTTTTGTTACAAGGAAAACTTTTGGCCCTATGAACCAAAATTAAAACAATTCTTATCAGAAATCAAACAGTTGGAGCTAAGAGCAGCCTAAATGAGGATTTAAGTTCATTTTGTTCCCGTCTGTAGTCAGAAGCAGATGTTACAGATTGGGTTGGGGTGGGGAAGAAAACTTCCTCTTTTAAACCCAAGAACTGCTCTCCGCCTCCCTGCTTATTTTGCACTAAATTTCTTTATGCAAACATTCCAAAGGTTTAAGAAGAAAAGTTGCAGCTTAGATGTGAAAAATCCCCTAAATGCTATGTGTGAGATGTCAAGCATTTAAAGAGGCAATTCTGTTTTTGTTTTGTTTGGATATGGAAGAGTACCACAGAGAAGACCAAAAGTTGAGTAAGTGGGTCTCCTCAGATGAGAGGTGTGACTAAGCAGCAAAGAAAGACTCTCTCATGCACAAAACTTAAATCAAAATCCATTAAAGACTTGAATGTAAAACCCTAAACCATAAAATCTATAGAAGAAACAAAAGGCAAAAGTGAAAGATTGGTTCCAATAACGTTTTTGATGACCAGACTACAAGGGCAAGAGAAAACAACAGCATAAATAAATGAGACTATGTAAAGTTAGAGAGCTTCAGCATAGAAGCAACTCATGAAAATGAAAAAATACCCTACTGAGAGAGGGAAAATATTCACGACCAAACATCAGAAAAGGGGTGAATATTCAAGATCTACTAAGAACTCATACACATAAACGCCAACAAATAACCTGGTGGTAAAGTGGGCAGAAAACCTAAATAGACATTTCTTTGAAGGGGGCATACAGATTGCCAACAAACACCTTAAAAGATGCTCATCACCACTAAGATAATACCAGTCAAAACTACAGTGAGGCCCTCCCTGGTGGCGCAGCGGGTTAAAGCACTGCACTGAGAAGCTAAAGCCACTTCTGCATGAGTTTGATCCCCGCCTGCCCCGGAGGTGAGCACATGGCGCAGCAGACCTCTCCTGACCTGCCCGCTGCTCCCCTCAGCAGTGTACTTCGTAGATCTGCCTGTTCTGCTCCCCACTCTGTCTATGGTGAAGCCTCTCACCGCCCCTGAGCCTCTGGCCTGTACCCCAGTTCTGTATGTACAAATAAAATCTTTAAAAAAAAAAAAAAAAAAAACTACAGTGAGCTACTACTTCATACCGGTGAGAAAGGCCCATCTGAAAGACCAGCAAAAAAGGAGTGTTGATCATGATTAGAGAAAAAGGAAACTTCATTCACTGCTGGTAGGAATATAAACTGCTCTAGCCACTCTAGAAAACAATACAGCAGTTTTTCAAAATAGACCTACCAACATTCATCAATTACACTTTTAGTTATCATCAAAGAAAGCAAAAACACAACTCAAAGAAGTAAATCCACTTTTATTTTCATTGCAGCACAGTTTACAATGGCCAAATTATAGAAGCAGCCTAATTACTGAAGGACATATGAGTGGATTAAGGTGATGTGATATAGATATACAATGGAATACTACTCACCTATAAAAACAGGCAAAACTTGTCATTTGCAACTACATGGATAAAACTGGAAGGGATTATGCTAAGCAAAACAAATTAGAAGGGGTGAATATAGGATGATTTCACTCATAAGTGGACTAGAAGGAAAGCCAAGGAACAGACCCAACAAAACCGAAACAATTCCTTGAAATCTCTGCAAAACTGAGGGTACCAGAGAAGATGAGGTATGGGGAATAAAGGGAGAAGGGGGCACAACATGGTGGAGGGTGCTTAGGTGACAAGTTTGGTATGGCAAAATACATCTGTAGGTATGAACCTCCACTCCTAAATAATATACAGGTCTTGTAAACCAGTATTACTGCAATTAAGAAAGCAATACCAATTCCCTGAAAAAGCTGAAATGGTAAAAGATAAAATGAAATTGCTAGAGTAATCATTTGACGCTAACGTCTCAGGATCCATAAACATATCTAGATGGAAAAATGAAATGTAAAGAGTGAGCACAGTGGCAGAAAAAGAACTCAGAATAAAAGCAAAGAAAGAAAAAAAGCAATTGAGAAAAAGAACAACTCAAATAACAAAGCAGCAAAGTAAGCAAATGAACAAGTAGATAAAGGACAATGAATAACAAAGACTTTAAGGCAGAAATTATAGCAGAATATTTAGTATTGGAGAAGTGACCTGCTGGCAGTCTGTACATTTTTGTTAGCTGCAGGTAGTAGGTATAATTTGTGCAAATTTACTAAGTAGGTGAGGCAGTAGTTGCATAATATTTTATCTGGACAGAGCAATCCCATCCACAATTAAAATAACTGCATTTTGAGGAAAAAAAGGAGCAGCTTTAGCATGTGATTCAGAAGTAACATGAATTGTTACCGCTAGGCACTAGATTTATAGACATGTTACCTTTTACTGTTATATTTATTTTCAAATTTATTTCCAAATTTTCTATGACCATGAATTCATTGTAAAGCACTGATGAATATAAAAAATATTTTCAAACATTTTGTTTTGAGGTCTGAGGAAATACACCATGAAAGAACGTTCTGAGCAATTGGGAGTTGTACATCAATCACACCTCCCCCACTCACAGCATATATGACCAACTTGGAATCAGGTGGCTTTAGTCATAAAGAGTATGTTCCAATTGACTCCAAGTTATAACTCCAAGACTTGAAGTTCTAACTCCACTAAGACTCCATAAATGCCCATATAATCATTCATAATCATAAAAGTAAAAATATGAAATTTAAAACATTTCCTTAGTATCTGAACCTATCATTATACCCACTTTTGTTAAAGAGCCACATTTTTTTTAAAAGGATGTTTGCAAAGACTTTACTTTTGTAGAAGCAAAGTATAAAACAGTTCTCCATGATAAAAGAGCAAAGTGTTAAATAATTACAAATAAAATGCTCCCCCCCAAAGTTTGCCTATCTAATGCTGTCAGAGTTGATGTTCTATCAAAACTAAGAAAGTTCTAATCTATTTAGTATTTACTAAATATATTACAAAGTTGCTACAAATATCCTCCATCCCACACACAGGTACCTTTGAAAGTGATGCTCCTTCATCACTAGATGGAATCTACTGCTCCACCTCTTGCTTGGTCATGTGACTTGTTACACACAAAAAGCCCTTTGTAAAAGCAACAGAACTGGGGGTTTATATAGCTTCTGTGCTTTGGTACTTTCCTTCTCCAGCAGCTGAGAATCATTATGCAAACACGGGAATGCACCAGGTGAGGCTCTGATACATAATGTGAGGCTCTACTAGGCCATCGAGCCACAGCTGAGTTCAGAGCAAGGGACTAACCCACCTAATTAAAAAAACATCATGAGAAATACTGAACATTACTTGTAAGTGACTAGGTTCACTGTGTAGCAAAAGCAAAGTGATATGGATACTAAGGGCTAAACACTATAATATATCTGTAAAGGAGCAAGCATAATACCTGGCATTTGTGACTACTTTACAAAGGCTCACAGCTTTTTATTCTAAATTATGTAAAGAATACAAAAAGGTAATCCTCATATTATGATAGAGAGCATCAGAAAATCTGGAAGCTTTCTGAAACACTGACCTGAACTTCACCTACAGAGATTCTGATTCAGTAACTTTGAAGTAAAAAGACTGAGAATCTACTTTTCCAACAAGTTTCCTACTAATTGTTGCTGCTACTGATATAGCTGAACTGCAACTGCAGATCACATTTGGCAAAACACTGCCCTAAAAGTTTGCAGTTTTTCAGTCTACTTCATTCAACAAGAACTTAAATAGACTGATATAGCTGAACTGCAACTGCAGATCACATTTGGCAAAACACTGCCCTAAAAGTTTGCAGTTTTTCAGTCTACTTCATTCAACAAGAACTTAAATAGACCATCTGTTTGAAGACTACAGACAATAAGAGTAACAAAGCAAGGTACTGATGTTACCGGGGCTAGTCAAAGATTTGTAATCATGGGTGGAGAAGTAATTAGTTGTGGGTAGAAGAAAAACAGCTAACTTATTACCTCCCTAAGCTCTAAGAGTACCAAAAACATGTTTCCAAAATTTATAGCAGTATAGCTATTCTATAATATTTTCCCTCTTCTGACACTCTGAAAATAGAATTTCTAAGCCACTGCTCAAATTTCTACCATTGCTATTACTGTTACTATAAAGTGTCCTTTATTATGTTAACTGTAGTTGTAATTCCAGTGATATAGGCAAGCTTCTTCTAGAAAAATTGCCCATGTTTATCAACAAAGGTATTCATAATTTATACAGAACTAATAATAGGGGGTTAATTTAGCCTAATGCATTTCAGTTGGACTAAGACTCATTCACTTCCAGAGAATACCCTGAAAATTCTAGAATACATAAATATCTAATAGCTTCTAATTTCTCATGTCATAATTAACTTAATGATTGCAGATTAGCTTTCAACATTCACATTTCTGGTGTTAAAATAGAGAAAATATTTGTCATTTTCTGCATCTAAGAAGCTAAGAATTAATTTTGTGGGTACTGAGGACATGCTAAAATATACATAAAAGCACATGATGTCCTGTTAAAAACAGCTGACTAAAAATCTGATGACCAGAATCCTGATTGTTTTATGAAACCTTTAATCTCTTTGGGTTGAGCCTCAAATTTCTCATTTGAAAAGAAAAGAAAAAAAAAAAGCCGATGACCAGTGTTTCTCAACTTTGCCTTCTCTTTACAACCAGCTAGAGTTGGTTGTTTGCTAATACCCCAGCAATATCCTAGGACAGCTAAGTCAAAACTTCTGATCCCAACTATCAGAGCTGCTTAGGCTCCTCCAAGTGATTCTAATGTACAGCCAAGATTCAAAACCAGTGAGTAAGAGGCTCTCCAGGTAAATTCTAGCACTTAGTGCTCCCCAACATGGCTGCACATCAGCATCACCTGAGGGCCTGAGAGAGGCTATCACTGCCAGATCTACAACAGCCCAAGTTAGTCAAAGCCAGGAAGGACATGAGGTGCTTGTGTGACTTTAAATAATTTCTGGATAATTCTCTAATGACTTAAATGTTTGTGAATCACTGTCAAGACTCACATCTTTAACTTACAGAAGAAAGTAATTCTTTAAACAACATGTTCTTATCCTATTACAATGGGTTTGTTGACATAGACCTGGGACAAACATACATTTCTAGGAAAATAAAATATACATAAAATCACTAACACCAATCTAAAACTGTGAGCCAAGCTATATCTCCAAGATAACAACTAATAATTCTAGAATAAAGTTGTAATAAGAACTTATGGGGAAATTACAATTCTAGAATATTAGCATTGAAAAAAAAAGGTATTAATACAAATGACCTGGGTTTTTTTTTTTAAAGATTTATTTGTTTATGCATAAGGAACTGGAGTACAGGCTAGAGGTGTGGGGGTAGTGAGAGGCTTCACCCAAGACAGAGTGTGGAGCAGAACAGGCCGAATGACAAAGTACACTGCTGAGGGGAGCAGCGGGCAGGTCAGAAGAGGTCTGTTGCGCCATTTGGGTCACCACCAGGGGCAGGGATTGAACTCATGCTAAAGTGGCTATAGCTTCTTAGTGCTGCGCTTTAACCTGCTGTGCCACCAGGGAGGGCCCATGACCCGGTTTTAATACACCACTGCACATATCAAAATATGTAAATAAACAAAACAAACTGTGATAGTCAAAATGCACACTTTATTTTAAAAGAATGTTGACTCATTTGTCTTATTCAAACACTTGAAGAAAAAGAAAGTGCCTCAGCAAGGTTAAAGAAAAATCTTGGAAAAAGGTTTTAAATACTCTTTTTAAGTGTTTGAGTTTTTAATCATTCATGATTTGATCATGTTGGAAGCCAAATTTTAGAGAACTTGCCTATCTGTGGCACTGAAATAAATGACTTGTTAATAAAAAGTAATATTTAAAGCATTCAAGACAAAAACATAAAAGGAAGCAGTCATTAATAATACATAAATGGTCTATGACTTTAATAGCTTGCAAAACCCAGGTATACACAACTAAAAACGAAACTTAATTACTGTATTAAATACCATACTTATAAAAGTAAAAAGGGAAATACCTTTAACGGGAAAGCATATCATATTAAAATACTGTCATATAGACCATTTAAAATGTTTAGCTACTTAAAAGATAATGAACTCAAAGGTAAAGATGAGTAATGCTCTAACAAGTGGACAGTCGACTTAGTCACTTAGCCTTTTAAGGAAGCATTAGCATTAAGACAGGTCTGAACAATTTTCAATTTTCACTTTATAAAGAACTTTGTTGGGCTTCACCCACAATAGTGCATTCATTTACATGAAATGGCCTCCTTCCTTTATTCTGTATGCTATGGTAAACAGAGGGACTTTCTCTAACAGGCTAGGCCTTGCCCACTGCTCGTTAGAGGTGTCTTTGCAATTGTTGTTTGGGCACGGGTAAGGTATAACTCTAAGCCAATCCACTGCTAACAAAACAACAAAAAGTCTGTTAAAACTCCTTAGGGCAAAAACTAAGAATAATAATATTTGTTTAAAAATATGCTCCAAAATGTGGAAGGCTCAAGACTCCAACTTTGTCAGTAGGACATTGAGCTGTGACCTATAGAAGAATCCTGAAAGATCCCTACAGGTGCTGGGAGAAGATAAGGATTGTATAAGGAAGTCGACACAGTTGACTTCAAATATATAAAGAAACTAAACATGCTTGAGTCAGAGATGATAAAGAATATCAATTTGCCAGAATACTTAGCTCAATCACATTAATAATTTTCAAGACATTACTCTAAGTAAAGCCGCTAATGTGACATAAGTCTAAAATATCTCAAGGAGAAATTCACACGCCCACTCCTCCCACACATGGATGTCACATTCCACTTTTTACTGTCTGGGCTCTGTGTCTAGTCTCACTAAACACTGCAGCTGTCACACACATGGCTTGCACTTTCCCAAATAGGTGGTTGGGGTTCAGGCGCTTGTGTCTCATCTTCTCACATACAGAGTTCTCTGAAACACTTCCCAGTTTGTTCTCAATAGCACCTCTCTAGATTTATGCAAAGTTGTTCATGTACTTACATACATTTTTTTGTGTGTGTGTAGGAGGAGAAAGAAACCTTATATCTCTACGATATTCTTCAAGGTGTCAGTAAGCTAAAAGGCTAGAACCAATGTTCTCCCAAATTTCCAACTAAAAGCTTAAAGTGAACATTCTATATCATTTGTGTGTTAAATGCCAATTTCAAGTCCCAGGTTCTCATGCTCAATGTCGACATGGGTACTACAGCTTCTCAGAGACTCACAGCTAGCTGCAAAAGATGAAACAGTCCTTGAAATCCTTAAAGATGTTCCCTCTAAAAATCACTCACTTGTCCTATATTTGGGGAGAGATCAGAAGAATGAAAGAGGAGGTCTGAACGGTTCTATCGAGTAACACCACTGATCACTAAATCATGCATCTATGATTGAAGCATTTTATAACATCAGACATTGGATAGTATCAGTGAATTCTACTATTAGTAGACACTGTAATAATAGAAAATAATTTTAATGAAGTTGGTAAACATCAATGAAGATGTTAGTGTTTTCTTGGAATTTATAAATGTGTATAAATTTTAACATAATTTTCAATTTCAGCAGGTAAATTCGATTGTTTTATTCTTATGCTAGGACAATTATATTTTTTGTATGACTCAGACAACTCATTGGGTTAGATACATAGGCAAGTAACATTTAAGCTTGTAATGTCAATGAAAATTAAAACAGAGAAATCAGTGAGGTTTTTACCAACCAGTGCTAACAAGCACTCCATTATAAATAGCTCTCATGCATAGTCATTTTATGTACAAATTTTGGTTACTGAATGATACTCATTGAACAAGCAATTCCAGGTAATTTGCTAGTTATGATTATTATAATGTGTAATTTTGAGTTGTGATAATTACCCATGAGATTTAGAATACACAATTTGTAAAATAATTATGGAACCTCTATTTATTTCTTTAGGCTCACTATCTGAGGAGAGAGAGACTCTGAATTTATGAGGTCTAAGATTTATGTTTCAAGCTTCTACTGAGCTACCTTTGTATGGCAGTTTGTATGTCTCCAATTCCCCCACCAAAGCGACTATTTGCTATTAAATACAGCTCCTTTCAAAGTGTCAAGGGTACCATAAAGATATTCAGAGTTTATTTCCATGAAGAGAACCACCTCCTCAGAATTCCTCAAAGCTCAGTAAAAAGAAGCCTGCCTCAAAGCTCCCTGCTCATGCCTTCCAAGTTCCTAGAGCTGAAAATCAGGGTGAGGTGGGGGTACATGGTGGAGTTGTGGTTCAGCTGTGCTCTCCTTGGCTGTATTCTACACATCTTTCAAATGCTAAATTTAATTACTTGTTCTATTAGGCCAAAAGGGGTGGAGGGAGAGAAGTTTATTTTTAGTGGGAAGTCAAAATAATGTGGAAGTTGATTAATATGACATTAATAAAGCTAGCATTTGTTCTTTAAGAAAAAAGGATAAAATTATTCTAGTCCCTTAAGTGATTATTTATTTTTTCATGATATTTTTATCATAATACTCATTTTTCTCTTAAACAGCTGGTTTAAAAATATTGGAAACTAGAAAAGATGCTGGAACTAGCAAGACATTCAATTATAGGAGTACATTAAAGAGGTAATCTGAGATTAAGTTTTTTCTATTCAACCAAAAGTCTGTGTTTTTTTCTCTGTAAGCTGCAACTTTATCCGCACTAGCGCTCTGACTGCACACTTAAACTCTCTGTATTTGAATATGAATACACTATAAACACTTTAAAAATGATATCCTATTGTGGCACTGCCTGGTGTGAGTGGTCACCACAAGCTAGCTATACAGCACTTCAGTGTGGTTAGTCAAAAAACTGCTGTCTACCTAAGTGTAAATACACACTGCATTTCCAAAGTAGGGTATAAAAAACAAAATAAAATATTAAGAATTTGGTAAATTGATAATCTGTTAAAATAATAGCATTTCAGGTATTTTATGTTAAATAAAAGACACTGTTAAAATTAATTTCACCTACTTCCTTTACTGTTTTTCACATAGCTACTGGATAATTTAAATCACACATCTCAAGTCACATTTCCAAAGGCCAGTGTTGACCCTTGAGTTCATGCCCTACCGCCTTCTTTTATATCTATTGTTCTGTTTTTTCTTTATTATTTTTCTAAAGAACCCCTGAATTCATTTAGATTTCCCCCAGGAGATGACTTCCCTCTCTGTTCCTTCCATAGTGAGAGAGCACCTTCACTACCAACTGTCCCTGCCCCTCCAAAAGACTGTCACATTCATCAGTCTACACCCATGACCAAATCACTGTTCTTCACAGGTAAGAATCTCACTCATCTGTCACTCAAATAACAGTCATGGGCATCTACTGATTCCTCTGACCCCAACCTGACTCTGATACACTCCTATACTTTACCCATGATGGTTTTTTAAGTATAGGTCAAATCACTTCATTTACCTCTGGAAATAAATGCCTAGCCTATCCTAAATTTTTCAGTCCACACTTCTGAGCAGTTCTCTAACCAGAACTGATAATCTCAGTGACATTGTACATTAAGAAGTTTTTGAGACAACTGATCAAACTTCTTATACTACTACATAGAAGTCTCTGGAATGCTAGGTACATTCAGAATCTTGTCTCTTAACACATGCTATTGCTTTAGATTAAAAGGCCCTACCCTCAAATAGGTAGATAGGTACGTGTCCAATGTTACTAATCTGTTAGTGACACTTATCTCCCCAAAGCTGCAATAACTCTGCTCTCCAAAGCCCCATTCCCTGTTGGCAACACAGACAGTACAGAGTTTATTGAGTGATATCCACCTATCTGTTTCTCTGTGTGATTGTTTAAAAAAAAAAAAAAGAACAAAGACTCTAAGACTAGACGTGGTAAATGTGCTAAAACAGCAACTACGGAATGAAATTAGGCCTGGTTTTAATAACTCACAAATTCTAAGGAATCTTTAATTCTCATTTTACTGTGGCATTGCATAAAGCATGTGCTGAGTTAATGAATAAATGAATAACTTCTAGAGTAGACAGCTTGTGCCTGGGAAGGACTCTACAAACACAGCACTATCACACAAATGAAATTTCAGGACAGTCTCTGAGGAAGTTTCCTGTCTTCTCAAATAGCTGCTAAATTCCACTTCAAAACAAAAGTAGAACTTGTTTTCTTTTACTTATATGATCAAATGGGACTGACTCATTAAAATGTCTCAAGAAAGACAGAGATGGTATAAGATCCCTATCTGTTATCAGAAAGCGGATATTCTTTTTAAAGGTCACAAAGATATGATGAGCTTTAAACTCTCATTAAGTTTTGTCAAATAATTGGCTGAAAAGCAACACAGAGAACACAGATATACCACAGGAAGCAGCATGTGTTATACTTGGTTATTTTTAAGTTAAAAATTAATAGGTTAAAAAGAGAAGTAATAAAAGAAAAAAAATCTGAATACTGTTAAAATACAGAATATAGAAATTTTCAAAATAAGCTTTAACTTACCAGTTTTAAAGATTCTTAAATGAGGTTATCTCTAGCTACTTACATAAAATATTTAGTGTTACTTCCAAAAACTAAATGATGTTTAACTAGCTTGTTTTTATTTCAAGCCTAAAAATGGAACCATCTGATTTACTCAGCTACTGCTACTGAGTTATTCAGAGATGAAAACAGAATTTTTAGGTTTACTCAGTGTCTAACTATGGCAATACTAAAGTATTTAAAGTCAATTAGTATTCATACAAAGAGAAACTTTAACTTTTCTAGGTAAATTTGTGATTTTACTAAAGTAAGTGAAACTCAGAATGCGTAATCACTTAAGTTACCTTTTCATGAAAACAAAATCATGATAGGCGACAATATCTTCCATTATTAACAATTAAATTTTTGTACTAAGTAGAAAAGTAATCTTGAAATTAACACTGCAAATTTGGTGTATATGAACAGGGAGCATTTTCAATAGTTCAACATAATAATTTTATTTCTAAAAGAAACATACATCTAAAAGATAGTTCTTCCATATGCTTATGGAGAGAACAAAAGTAAGGATTTATAACCGAACAAAAAAATCTTATATGCTTTAAAGAAAAAATAAAGTGTGATCTTTCCAACTTTTGCAACAGTTGGTGTAAAAAATTACTTGGAATTACTGCGTTAGGAGCAGACTTTAATATGTCAACATAGAAGTAGAAACTAAGACTTTAGAAATCACGCGGCATAACTCCATGAATTTATGCCCAGGAAATTTACCTGACACCACACCACTATGTGACCTAGAACCTGAACCAGAGATGCCTGAATCAGTACTTGCTCATTTCACCATCACTGTGTATGTGTGTAGTAATTACACCACTGCTTTATGTAATGGAGTCAGAAAACAAGGACCAAAAAGGAATCTACATTTACAGAACCTTATCGAAAAGATGCTGATTTTGTGTGTGTTTTGCCAACTTGTTATTTAGGTTCCCATAACCATCCTTCTGCTACCCTGCCTCCCAAAGCCAGCAGGAAAAAGATTTTCCATATAAATTTTAAGTAAAAAAAGTAACTTCCCATCCATGTGCAAAAGTATTTTCATCTAAAATGGGGATTTGTTAAAATATTTAAGAACACTGCAAGCAGAAAATGTATTTATTTATCTTTAGCTTAATATTTCACCTGTCAGAGACCAAGTTAATTCGACTAATTTTATTCCACTCACCTCAACCTTGCCATGCTCAACTACCACCTGTTCTTCACTATATTTGCTTTTCTAAGGGTTATCTATGCATCGTTTGCAATCATTCACTTACCAGAGATCCTATATGAATAAACTCTGTGCTTCTACAATATATATTTTAGATAAGTTTCATGCTGTATCACAGAGCATGATACTGTCATTATACTGTATTTACTTGACTGTACTCTTAAGTTTCTTGGAGTCAAAATTTCTATTCCATTTGTCTTGCCCCACATACTTCCTACATAAATATGTAATAAATAGAATCTACAACTTAGCTAACCCTTTCAGGCATCAACATACAATCAGATTACAGTATTTTAAATATGAGGACAGTATTAGTTGAGATTATTTATTGATGATAATTTCCAAAAATTAAGTCACTTCTTGTTTTCATTTGGTAATTTATGTTTACATAAACTAGTTAGTATTGATGCAAATGCTTTCATATGATACTTTAAAATAATAGACATATCCGAGACTAAATTATCTCCAAACAACAGAACATTAAAAATGTTTAATGGGGCCCTCCTTGGTGGTGCAGCAGGTTAAAGCATAGCACTAAGAAGTTTAAGCCTCTTCTGCAAGAGTTCGATCCCCGCCTGCCCCGGAGGTGATCCACATGGCACAGCAGACCTCTCCTGACCCGCCTACTGTTCCCCTCAGCAGTGTACTTAGAAGATCTGTTTGTTCTACTCCCCACTCTGTCTCTGGTGAATCCTCTCACCCTCCACATCTCTGGCCTGTACTCCAGTTCTGTATGAATAAATAAATCTTAAAAAAAAAAAGTATGAAATATTAAAAAAAATGTTTAATGATTTAAAAAATTCTTTATATTTAGTAGTATGTTAGCTAACTTAAGTATAGCTTTTAGATTATAACATGAGAATCAATGCTCTGTGGGCTGCTTAAGTGATAACACAGAATAACTCATTAATTCCTTCACACATTCATACATTTACTCAGCCACCTACCAAACATTTTCTGAATACAGCTGCTATGCACATAGTGATATCATATAGAAAAATACAAAAATGAAAGAAATGTACAAATGAGTTGGTTATACAAATTTATGAAGTTAGATGAAAACAAACTTAAAAATAATTTTGGTTTCATTATGCTCTTTGTTATAATGAAATAAGAGAATGTTAAGCGGTATACATATATGTATATAGTGCAAAGTATATTCCAGCTACAAAGAGTTCAGGAAACAAAGCCAACATTTGGTTTTAAGCATAGATTATTAATATAGTCCCACTGAATAACATGAATGAAATAGCTGTACTTAAAAACTCTGTCAGGAGTCATTTGACTTTTATGTGTAAGTCTAATAGCTGATGAGGTCAGCCAAGATACCATGCACCCAGGTCAGTATGATGCTTCTACCACACAAACACTTGTAAGTGCACATGTAGTGCTGTTAGGCTTTTTTTATTTTTAAGCACACAGTGTGTCCGGAATTACAAGCTAAATAATAGCCTAAAGTGAAACTACGGGGACAATAAAAAAAGAAGAATGATTTCTAGGGGCTAGTGATGGTGGTGGAGGGTGAATGGATAGCCTTTGGGACAGTGAAAATATTCCATTATGTAACAATATCATGCGTGCATGTTATTCATTTGCCCAAGCCCACAGAATGTACCAGGAGTGTGTAAACTATAGCCTACTGGTGGTTATCCTGTGTCTATGTAGGTTCATCATTTATAGCATCTCACTCTGGAAGGGTAAGTTAACAATAGCTACACGTGTGAGAGGAGTATCACAGAAATCTCTGTGCCTTCCCTTCAATATTTCTGATGATCCTAATACATCCCCAAAAATCATAATTAATAAAAGTAATAATAATAGTTTCACCATTTTCATATTTTTCTTTTTAAATTCCTATGTTGCTGGTAAAAGGTCTGCTTTGTGTTCACTGCTGGTGAGCATAACAAGTCATAAAATCAAGAACTGGGAAACGGAGGTGTGAACAAATCCCAAGCAGACCCGGACACTGCCAAACATTGCTCTTGCTGTATCTTGCAAATTCAGGTTGGTTAACTGTTTTCTCAAACAGATGAGGGCCCAGATGGAGCAAAGGTTACTTACACCATTTAAAGCTATGTAGTAAACAATAAAGCTACACATATGGTTTTAATGTCCCATTATCAGACTTCTGAAGAGATTTGTAAAAATGAACATGAGAAATGTAAGAACAGAGAATCAGCCTCCCTAGTAGCTCAGTAAAACTAGCACAACAAAAATAACAAGTCTAAAATGTCTTTAAAAATGTTTGTAGACAGAGGCCTGGTGGCACAGCGGGTTAAAGCACAGCACAAAGAAGCTTAAGCCACTTCCGCATGAGTTCGATTCCCGCCTGCCCCAGAGGAGATCCACATGGAGAGGCAGACCTCCCCTGACCCACCCGCTGCTCCCCTCAGCAGTGTACTTTGTCGATCTGCCTGTTCTGTACCCCACTCTGTCTCTGGTGAATCCTCTCACCCTCCGCATCTCTGGCCTGTACCCCAGTTCTGTACGAATAAATAAATAAATCTTTAAAAAAAAAATGTTTGTAGACAGAAAAAAAGAAACTTTAAAACTCTAACTTCAGGAAGAAGAGCTATAAGCCCAGACTCCCAGGGGTACAAAACAAACAAACAAACAAACAAAACACACAGACACCCAGAAAACAACTGAAGCCACCCTAGGAGCTCAACAGATTAAGTAAAACTGATTTGACCTGAGACTGATGGCCATTTAAAAATCAGTGGCTGCCTGAAAACAATGCCAATTCAAAGACTATCAGGAAATGATTTTTCCTTTTGGTTTATTCAATGAAATGCAGTTTACACATCTAATTATATTTGCTATAACCGTCTCTATTTTGTTAAAAAAAAAGTAAGCTTGTTGCTCACAAATCTTCAAAAACATGTTCTAAAACATTCAATTGAAATACCCACAATTATTTTTGTGAATCAGATTTATTACAAGCAGCGTAATATTTTTTTCTCTCAATTCATATCATACACTAAAAAAGAGAGTCTACACTCTGTAATCTACCAACTAGTCTATCCTCATGAAATTACAACAAAAAATTAGAAATTATTTTACAAAAATGAAATTAGGGTAGAAATATCCAATCTTGTCAAAACTTCCTTGCTAAATCTGAAACTTAAAAATCAGAAATAGTAATTACTGTGATAGTCATGTAAAATGGTTGAACACTTTATTCCACCAAAAAGATATTCCCGTTTTAGAAAATAATCCAGTCATAAAACAATTTTTCAATCATCATTATTGAATAATATAGATTTGAAGTATATAAACTTGACTGCAATGAAGGAAATTTGATGTTTTATCAGATACCAATACCAAATCAAGTTTTTATAGTAATTTCATAATACTTCTTGTTAGGAATATAGTCTTGCTGCTTTCTGGAAATATTAAAGTTCACACTGACCAATTTTAAATCTTAAGTGCTTCACAAATATAGGTTTAAAACACTGCTTTATGCATTAAGTATCTATATCCCATGAAATACAGAATTCAGAAACCACATATATAAAATACATAAAGTCTCCACTTTTATGACTATTTTTTATAGTCAAAGCATTTAGTTACCAGAACAAAAGCATTAGTGATATATATGTGTTAAAAATATTTCTTTTCATTGTAATCCAAGTGATTAAACATGGAGTAGTTTCAGGAAACCTTAATTTAGCATTTCCCTGAATAAGAGAGGACTCCTGCTGGTGAAAAACAAAAGTAGAGATTTTTTGCAATTTTTGATATAGATCCAAATCGATAAAACTAAATTTCATTATTTTGTATGAAGACAGTTATCTAAGAGGCATAATTTCTTTTAATATAGGAAAATTAATGAAGTTCTGACACTAATGCTAATGAACAATTCCAGCTACTTACAGAATTTTATGAGAAAAATCCATAGCAATATGAAGTTTAAGATTCAATTATTTTGTCTCATGGTTTGGTGACCTCATGTAATTTTCTCATCTTAAACACACACACACTCACATTTAAGTGTATGCCTACTTGGAGAAATCTGAATGAGTTCTGTAGACGACGCCAGTGTCAAATTTCTGCTACTGATACTGTGCTAGAGTTATGTAAGTTCTTACACTAGGGTCACTCGGTATAGTTTCAACATAAAACATTGGAAAACAGATTTGCCTAAATTTAATATTTCATTTAGCTCTGAAATTCTGCCATCCTATGAAAATCACTTACTTTTTTTTCTCATTCAGGTCTTCCCTTTCTTCCATTCTCCAACTTGTTTGTTGGTTATCTCCCCTAGTTTACTTATATCTATTGGTAATATCCATCTTATAGTGGAACACAGAGTAAAATAGGTAAATTCAGAAATTGACGAAGACAACTAACTGACTATAAATGCTAAAGACTGTATCATGGAAATTTCAGTGAAAAATGTTTCATGAATGCTTGCACTGACTGAGCAACATTATGTTTCAATGTATTTGTCAGTCATAGCAAAGTACTGTCTTTTAAATTGTCTCTAATGAAAATTAATCAGAGTCAGAATGTGGATAGAATTTTAAATAGAATTAAATTCTCTCAAACATACTTCTGTTCGTATGTTCACCAAAGATAATACATAAATATAATGATAAGAAATTAACTGATAAAACTGAATTCAGCTATGAGAATTTGTCCATATGTTTATATCAATTAATAAACATCAATGAAGCTAAGTAAATGTTGCCTCTGTTTTGTTTTACACAATAGTATATTTAACTGACAAATCTATAACATCTGTATTTGTCTTAAGTAAACAGATTTTGATAGTATAAAAAAATCTGACCAACTAGATATCTTCTACCATACACCATATCTGAGGAAAGTAGTATAAGTATATAGTATATACTTAAAGAATGGTTTAAATAGGTTCATGGAAGCATAAAAGTACGGGATACCAAAAGCTGCTGATTCTTCTGAAATCACTCATGTTTTCCTACTTTCCCATTTTTATAATCATCCTCTAAATTCCGATTTCAATTAAGTCTCACTCCACTGACTAATTTCACAAAACTCCAAGTTATCATGGAATAACTCCAATTCTTTGTAGTTACCAAATAATCTCAATTCTTTAAAAACACACTATTGCTCATGTCACAACTATTCAATTATTACTCATGTCCCAGTGAACATGACAAGCATTCCTTTGTCCAAGATTATGGAACCTCCAAGATCTGCTGTCATCCACCTTCAGATCAAATTTTCTACTCCTTCCCTACTCCCCCAAATATGCGTCTGTGCCTGGCCCAACAGTCCCTCCATTTCCCAGTCTCTGCCCGCCAAATTCCACCTGTTTCTGAAGATAGAATAAAATGCTCTGCACAATACTTTCCATGATTGGTACAGCCTGGTATAAGAAACTTCTACCTCAGGAATTCTTTCTCATACTTCTCTCAAAAATACTTCCCAGCATCCTTCTCTTGAAAATTTATGTTTTTGTATGCCTACCTTCTTCCTATAATTTGAGAACCCCTTATACACACTGAGCTTGAAATCTAGGGTAACTGCCTTAAACACCTATAGGTACTTATATCTTAGCTAAATGAGTTAAAAAAAAAAAAAAAAAGCTTTGTTCCTTTGGAGTGTAGTAGTAAAAGAATAGCTAAATAACATCTGTCCTTTACATAGGAATGAGAAGCAAAAGCCACAGAAGGAAGGACTGTTAGTGATTTTCTACTACACTAAAGTATCAATGATAACTTTCATCAGTTTCAACAGAAACATGCAAAGATCGCATGGTGTCATCTGATTTAATTTTGTTGCCCGCTTTGTTAAACTATGAAATGAATAAAAGCAAGCTGACTGCCCCAAAGCCACTTGAAACAATCTGTCAATTTCATTTAAACCATTTAAATGAACATTCAGTGGGTTTGCCCAATCTCCATATTTAACACTTAAGGTTCTCTTCTTTAAAAAGTTTGATTTGTTATGTTAAGGTCTTGGAAACACCTAAATTTATGGTGCACTAATAGAACTTCTGTAAATTCTATTCTTAATTCATTATGCTGAAAATGTTTTTTTTTTTAAACAATAGCATGCCAGAAAGTAGACTACAAAAAAAAAAAAAAAAAAAAAAGGATGCTTTCTGCACAGTATCTATCTTTTAGAAGTAATTACAGGAATGAGCTGTGCAGAAACTGAATTCTACTTCTGCACAGGCACTATGCAGCTACAGAGCTGTCAAGTGATTTAAAGAAGCAAAGTCTATATTTGAAGTTTCTTTGTCCCAATCATCCACTCAATTTATTGAGTACCAAAGTTTGGGCTTAACAAGGGCAATGGGCACCAAAAATAATGTCTGCTAAAGAAATCTAAATTTCAATTGAAGTAAATTATCTGCCACAATTGCAAGTAAAATAAGACAGCATATACCTCAGTATATAATGTATCTATGCTCTCAGCAGTAAATAGTGGCACAAGAAAAGGAGAACACTGCAAGGCCTAAGACATCATGGAAGAGCTGGTCAGGTAAGAATAGACTCCAGATGGATAGAAGAGGAAACATGAAATGTTTCTAGGATTATGAGTTAATGAAAAAGAGATGAAGACATGGGTAGGAAATGAGAGAGGACACACAAAATAAACCAGATTATAAACAGGACATTTAATCTTTTGCAAGAAATGCAAATGCCCACAATATGTTAAAGACTTCCCTAGATTTAGCACAATAAAAGAACAAGATACTGGGCAGACAGCCAATAACAGTAAGCTAGCTATGAGTGAGGGAAGGTTGAAACAACAGTTATTAAGAACAGGCACCAGAAAGAAGCAGAAAAAAATTTCTTTTAAATAATATAATAGGGACTCTTCCTGGTGGCACACTGGGTTAAAGCACCTCATTAACAAGCTCTCTGAAGCCACTGTAGCATGAATTTGATCCCCTGTGAGGGAGCTGACCCACATGGCGCAGCAGACCTCTCCTGACTGCCCGCTGCTCCCCTCAGCAGTGTACTTTGTCATTCTGCTTGTTCTACTCCCCACTCTGTCTCTGGTGAATCCTCTCACCCACCATGCCTCTGGCCTGCACCCCCGTTCTGTAAGCATGAATAAATAAATCTTTAAAAATAAATAATAGTTTATTTTTACCATATTTTGTGCCTTTTTCCATCTCAGTTGTAATCGCCATGGGCTTCCCATCACTAATTCACCTGTGTTCCATCACCATAGTCAAGTGCACACCCCTCCCCATTTTTTATTCCATTCCCCACTCCATCCCCATAAAATGTGTCTGGTATATAGTTGTTTTATTATTATTATTATTATTACTATTATTATTATTACTATTATTATTATTTTCTCCCCTGGTCCTTTATGCTCCTACTATGAGTGAAACCACCTGGTATTTTTCCTTTTCTTCCTGGCTTATTTCACTAAGCATGATCCCTTCCAGCTCCATCCATGCTGCTGCAAAAGGCATGCGTTTATCTTTTTTGATTACTGAGTAATATTCCATTGTGTATATATACCATATCTTTTTAATCTAGTCACCTACTTTTGGGCATTTGGGTTGATTCCATGTCTTTCCTATTGCAAATAAAGCAGCAATAAACATGGGGGTGCAGGTGTCTTTTTGAATCAGTGTTTTTGTGTCTTTTGGGTAGACACCTAGAAGTGGGATTGCTGGGTCATATGGAGAAAAAAAAAATATTTTTAAGGAAGAGAAAATTCATTCGAAATCCAGACTAAATGAAGAGGTAAATGGATGAAAAGGTTAAGTAGTCATAGGTGACTTGAAGCTTGAGGACAACAAAAGCAAGGTTGGTAAGTAAGAGTATGAGTTCATTAATCTGAGATGATACTATAATTTTCAAATACACCAGTCACAGGTAATATGGAATGAAAGTTAGGGTAAGTTAAAAGAATCACAGACAAGAAAACCATGAACATTACCACAAATATCAAGAGTTAATTGGCATCACCAAAGAATCGTCTACTTGGGCCAAAGACTGTATATTGCGACATGCAGACATTTAGGAGGAAAAGAATCCAACAAGAATACAAATGCTATAATTTAAAGGTAAGGATGGAACTGAGACTGGTAATATTACTGAAAATCAGAGAAGTGACTATTACACAAAAGTAGTGAGAAGTACATCAGAGACCAAGCCACATAAACATTAAAAGAAACCTTAGAGGGTCCTCCCTGGTGGACAGCGTGTTAAAGCACTGCACTAAGAAGCTAAAGCCACTTCAGCATGAGTTCGATTCCTGCCTGCCCCGGAGGAGATCCACATGGTGCAGCAGACCTCTCCTGACCTACCCGCTGCTCCCCTCAGCAGTATACTTCGTCAATCTGCCTGTTCTGCTCCCCACTCTGTCCCTGGTGAATCCTCTCACCCTCCGCATCTCTGGCCCGTACCCCGGTACTGTATGAATAAATAAATCTTTAAAAAAAAAAACAAAAAAAAGGAAACCTTAGAGCAAGTTCTGACAGAATATACCAAAAAAAAAAAAAAAATCCAAGAAATAACAAAATAACAAGAAGGAAAAATTACTATGAACACACTAGTAGTATGGCAATTAAGGTAGGTAGAAAAGTGACTAAGCCAAATGTGCACTGCACATTGATGTGAAAACGAAGCTTCTATTAGGTATTTTGGGTGTCAGAGTTAACAAGAGAGAAAGACAGAGAGATACTAGCAAGGCACAGAATCATAGCCAATAAAACCTAATTTGCATTATTAAATTTTAAATCCACTAATTTATCACTGTACATCACTATGCTAAACTTGTTTTCCAGGAACAAAAATACACTTTGTGAAAATGAGCAATTACAATTTCAAAAGGTATAATTAAATTATCTCTTGTTTAAATATACTGGTTTCCAGACATCCATGTGTTTTCATTTAAATATGTCACAATATTACTAATGTGGCTTTTTAAAAAACACCACAAATTTCATCAGAATTAATGAAAACTTCTCCTAAAGAAACTTGAAGCAATAATTATTCCAAAGAATGGAAACTATTAGTAATAAAAAAATGTTTATTTGCGTAATGCTGTAAAATCAGATTCAAGAATTTAAAATCCCTCATTTCAAAACTCAATCTAAAA
>NW_004567104.1:44308068-44436592 GCF_000260355.1 Condylura cristata | reverse complement strand
GATCTGCCTGTTCTGCTCCCCACTCTGTCTCTGGTGAAGCCTCTCGCCGACCCTGAGCCTCTGCCCTGTACCCCAGTTCTGTATGCACAAATAAATAAATCTTTAAAAAAAAATAGTAATAGTAATAGTAATTTTCACACCAATGAGTTTTGAGAGAAAGCACTGCCATTTTTGATTAAGACAACAAATTTAAACTCAAAAATAAAGGCAAAAAAGTATGTATGATTTTTATTACTTTTGGTGATAAACCGTAAAGGCAACTGTGTATTTCCATCGCCTATAATGCAAACACTGTTTAAATGATTCTAAATAACAAAGAGAAATCTTTACCCAATAAATTAAGAAAGCAGAAATTCAGAAAAAGTGCTAATTATGAGGGTTAGTTTTTTTCCTCTGGTTTATGTTGGTGAGCAAGAAAGATGGGTGAGATAAAAGTCTGTTTCAGAAACTCAGTTCTCTGACTGAACTTCACAATTGCACTTGTCCATCTGCAAAGCAGGAATCCTCTGCTTACACGTAGTTAGACAATCACTCCATTATGCTTCAAGCATGCCTGGCAAAATGTCAAGATAAAACTTGACTAAGTCTAGACGAGTATATCAGCTAAATATAGTCAACCATTGTGAAAACTATTTGAACAGAAGTATAAATGTAAATATTTAAGTTGGACCATGATGTTTCTTTGAAGGTCAAAAGAATACAGTTTTCAAAATACTGAGGTGAAAGCAGGTAAGACAATTTATGTTTTGTACTCAGCAGAAAACGAGTGCGTTACAATTTAATTTCTAGTCAATAGTAATCAACAGTATTGTTTATTAATCAACATTATTGTTGATTACTGTTGGTTGCTGTTGTGTTTCTTGTGGGTTTGTTACCTTGCTCCTAAAAAGCTCCAGTTCTCATTTTTAGAGATACAGGGCATCCTGTTCTAATTGTTGTACACAAATTGAAAATATGATTTTTATAACTGAAATCCTACTCTTGCTCTAAGTGTGTTAGGGTTTGGAAAGAAATTAACAGAAGGAATTTAAAGAAGTAGAAGACTCAGAAGGAGTAAGTAGTATTTAATTTGACTTTAGGAAAAAATTAGTCATATGTAAATAACTGGTCAGTGTTCATGTTCAGCATATTTATCAACAGTTGCCTCCCTTCTACATTCTCACATGGAAAATTACCTGTTCCAGCAAAGAGCGCATCAACACATTTGCTTTAAACCCATCACCAGAATTAAGGTGTGTGACTTTCAAACACACAATTAAAAAAATAAAACCTCAAAATTTAATGAAAGAGAATCTGTAGTATGATTTTATTTATTTATTTTGAGCATAATTTTAATGGATGTTATGTTATATAACCAATAAAATACATACAGAAAAGGAGATGCTGGCCCACAATCAGGTAATCAATAGAACTGAAAATTAATTTGGCTTAAAAAATATCCTATAAAGTCTGTTTTTCCACTTCTATTCCCCCTTCACTATCAATTATAGGGGAAGTGAAATTTTCATTTTATAAAACCAATGACTTGATTTTAATGAAGGGTCATAACATATGGTTTGAAGAAACTTTTTTATCTATATTCTTAAAGGCAGGACATGAGTGACAGTTGTAAAATAATATTTTTTAAATTATTTCAGTAGTTTCTTTTCTCTACAGTTTTATATTCAGAAGATTGATCTAAATACTGATTCTGCCCATATATACAAACACAAAATAAGTGTCCAGTTAACACTACTCTACAATTTTAGTGTATTAAAGATCACAGACACATCACCCACTTACCTAAGTGATTAATAAATATCTCAATGCCAAGCAACTTAAAGGTTTACACATTGCCCTTTAAAGTCAAGTGCCAGAGCAAATGATCTAACCACTCCTTTCTAGTTCTACCAATAGTGGCATCTTATCATAAAACCAATCTAAAGATAGGATTTTAAAATTTCACAATGGAGTACAGAGGCTGCTAAAGGCACATCACTGCTAAAACAGGAAAACAAGAAATTTTGCAGGGCAAGTAGAAAATGAACCTGACTACAAAGGTCAGTGGCACTTGAGTTATACTTAGTGCCAAGTAGACATTTATATTCTCTTCCCTGAGCACATGCGAGGGTGATATAATCACCCCACCAATGACTCTGGGGTTCTCAAAATCCCAAGAATGTAAACTGGCTCAACCTCTATGGAAACAGTGTGGAAAGTTCTCAAAATATTAAAAATGGAGCTACTATATGACCCAACAATTCCACTCCTACATATCTACCTGAAGAAAACAAAAACAGTAATGAGATGGGAAACGCATGTGTTCCTATGTTCACTGTGGCATTATTTACAATAGTCAAGTTATAGAAAAGTTCTAAATGCCCAAATACTGATGAGTGAATCCGGAAGATATGGAGTATATGTTTATATATATACACACACAAGAAAACTACTCAGTTATCCAAAAAAGCAAACTAGTTATAGATGAAATAAAGAGAAAACAAAGGGTCAGATAAAGCCAAACCAACAACCAATCTAGAAAGTTGACCATAGAATTGTGGTTATCATAGGGGGAGAGAGGAGGAGAGACAAGAACAGAGTGGGGAGGGAGAACAGTGTACTATGAAGCTGGACTGTGGAAGCTTCGGTGGTGGGTGTGGCATGGGAACGACACTGAAGGCAGAGATCCCACACCTCTAAAACACAGTGTGTAAACCAATGTTACCACAGCTAAAAAAATGTCACCAAACATTAAAAATTGCAAATCTTTAAATATTTTGTTAAAAATCATTACAAAATTGTATTGTCGTCCTATTATAATTTCTAAAAGTAAGTGTATGGTAGATGATAAGCTATGCTATTTGAAAAATTATTAAATTAAAAAAAGTCACTGTAAAAAATACACTTGCACAGAATCCTATAATCCAAAGTATACAGAAACTTATATAAATACATATGTATACCTCATTCTATCAAACATCACTCTATCATTGTCCCAATTTAAACAAGATGGATATGACAGTGTGGCTCAGTTTGTAACCCTGGTGGTATCAATGAGATGACACTACAGACGCTTGTCTGCATCTCACCTTATTTCCTTTTTGTTAGTGTGAAATCTTGAAAACTATTCCACATCAGCATTGTTATTTTTACAAACTGAAATGTTTTAATTCATGGCTTTAAAATTTGTTAAGCTGATTTCCAGCCATTTGCTATTACAAATTACTATTACAATTGGATGTATATTGTTATGCATATGCATTTATGTAAGTGTAGATCCATGTGCATGCCCAACAACACAGTGCAGTATTTAATCAACAAATTACACTTTTGTATGGGATTATGAAGTATCTCTAACTTAGCTGGTGGGCATGAAAGAAATAAAATGCCTTCACTATTCTCGAGCCTTCTAATTCTCCAACATACCCAGTAATTCAGGTCCTATTCTTAGGATGTGATTTGAAAAGGCAAAAACTCTAGCTTGTTCCATGACTGGCCAGTTCTGGAACTTAGTGGGCTCTCTATTATTTTGGGTACTGTTAACCATATCTCTCTGAGAGGAACTAAAGCAGTGTTCTGCTGTGATACATTTGCTGACAGGGCAGGGGAGATTGGGGGGTAGGGTGTTAGTGGCTCTTCATGTACACTCACGGCCAAAATAAACAAAGTCTAAAATAGAATGAAGGGATAATAGTTGGTCCCTTTTAGACAGGGATGGGAAAACAAGCCTCCCATGTGATAGGACTAAAAAATTTCTTCAACATCTCTGCTATTCTTAGTACTCCCAATGATTCTATCCATTTTGTTTTGCTTTTATGTCTGTGGCTACTTTTAAGAAAGCAACTCAGATTTAACCAATATATAGTACCACTCACATTTCACTCAGTAGCACTAACAGTATTGTGCAATGACTCTTAGGTATAGCAACATGTTCTTGATTGCTGTTTAAATCAAATTCTTTTATTTACTTATTTATTTTTATTTTTTACATCATTCTTCTTTTATACATTTTTTCATCTCAGTTGTAATCCCCACGGATTGCCCACCACCAATTTACCCTTGTGCCATCACCATAGTCGTGTGCACTCTTCCCACCCCACCCCAGTTTTGATCCTATTTCCTTCTCTAACCCCTTAAAATGTCTCTAGTTTAAGTTGTTCATGGTTTTTCATTTTTTCTTTATTCCAATTGTCTTTTTTTTTTTCCTGGTCCCTTATTTTTCTGCTGTGAGTGAACCTATCCAGTATTTTTCTTTTTCTTTCTGGCTTGTATCACTAAGTATGATCCCTTCCAGTTGCTTCCCCTGACTGGAGCAGAAAGGCTCTTCAGCCTTGCCCTCTTGTCGTAGTCTGTGTTGTTGACACGCTATCTTTGCACTGCTTGTGTTCCTGTTTATGGCCCGGCAAAGTACTTGTTTGTAGAACCCCCTCAATGCTCTATTCAGCCCCAGAAGTTAAGTGCATTGAAATTAAAGGGCTGTGCTTGAATTTGATGAGTGAAATGGCCGAGGACAGAAGGCCCAAATGGCTTTATCGCGAGCCCTTATAAAAGGCCCTATAATTCAAGCATTGCCTCTGACATTCTTCTTGCTTCTACTGAAAATAGATGGCAAGTTTGACTTCACTGAAACAGCTGCTGCTGGCTATGATCAGTGTCACAAACAAAACCACACAGAACAGAAAGCTCCCTGGCCTGACCTCACCTCTCATCTTGGAGACCTTCCATCCACACCACGAAGGTGAAAGGGCAAGGGGGCTGGCACCCCCTCCAGACTGATGGAGCATTTCTCTTGCTGCCCCAGACTGCTTTGAGGTCATAGCAGTTCAGCAAAGACATTTTCAGCTCTACAAACTATTTTTACAGTAAGAAAATCTTTCGTGCAAAGCAGCTGCTTGAAAAAAACACTGGAGATTTCAATTTACTTGATGGGCTTATATCCTACTTCCATATCAATCTTTTCTATTCAGACACCTGCATCCTTTCACAAACAGGCCTTTCCCACTGGGTTGCCCTCCTATTACCAAATATGGACTGAACTCTGCACCTCAGCCATCTTGACCTTTGAAAAAGAGGATGCTTTTCTAAGTCAGTCACAATTACTCTCTGTTGACACTGCAACTAATTGTTGTGCCTGAGCCCTAATTTGTCAAGATTCCCTAAACCCTGTGTTCACACAGTCTCCTGAGAAAGTACAAAGCATTGTGCAAGGCTTGCTTGAGCTTCTGTCCTTATTGTTTACCATTACTTTCATTCCTCAAAGTGCCCCTGACAAACTCCTATCCTCCTACTATTTTGAACTGGTTGACACGCCCCATCTTTCCATTATATTTCATTTTCTTTTTTTAAAATCTATTTAAGTTTCTTTCTCCATCTTCTCCTCATTCAGTCATCATTTCTACTGTATCTTTTGAACTCAAGTCTCCTTATTTTCATAAGTCTTCTCCCCCCATCAACCTTCCTGAGGAGCAGAGTTAATCTGGAACTCTAAGTTTTTCTTCAGATAACCTGAATTTCCCCAACTCCAGATTTGTAGGTAGTCAAATCCACCAAAATTCTGTTGGAACCTTGTTCACTCTTCAGAGATTAACATGAACTGGTTGCAGTCTTCTTTATCTAAGGCTGATTTTATACATGTAAGGTACCCTAAAAGAGGAACTATTTGTGGATACTGTTACCAGGGACTCAGCTTCAAATGTCAAACACCTCCCCTGCTTATTCATGTCAAAAAGACTACAGGCTGGTTTTTGGCTGCCCAAGGAAGGTTAATTTAGTTAACAAACATGCCTGTAGAAACTAAACCAAATGCCACATATTTCCGTCCCCCAAAGAAGGCTGAATACCACAAACAGAGCGTTGGCTCAAGGGACCCTGTTAAGTAGATTCAGGCTGATTTAGTGAACCTTTTTCTCCCTGGGTCCCTTTGTTCCTAATACCCTGGCCTGGAGTCCATCATATAGTAATTTCCTAATCACAATTGGCTTGCCCTAGTTACAGCTTCAAAAAAGGTTTCTGACACCAACTCTGGAACTCCAGATGGTGGAAGGGGGAAAAGTTGATACAGTAGCTGTGATAAAACAGCAAGGGCCTGGAGAGCAGGGAGGAGTTGCTTATAATCCTTCACTTCACATCAGCCTCTGAGAAGGAGATCTCCTCTACCTTCTCCATCTCAGAATGAAGTCTACCGTAACACAAACTATCTCCACCCCAATGCAATGTTAAGAAGTAACAATCATGCATACAGCCCTTGAGTGACACCAGACTAATACTTGGAGCGTGATCATAAAGGTATCTTTTTTTTTATCCTCTTGCCCTAGATGATGCTTCATAGAACTTAGCTGGAAAAACATTTTGTATATGCTGACTTCAGATCTGCCTCCCCAACTAGAATGTATACATGTGAGGACTGGCATGGCATGTGGCTTGCTCATCGAGGGTTTGCTTATGCCTGGATCACAGCTAGCGTACTCGAGCACTCAGTCAGTCCCAGAGGGGTGAAGGGATCAACCTTGTCATAGATCTCTCTTCTTTTCAGTTTTCTTTTCACAGTCTTATCAGGAACTGTGTCAAGATTTAATCTCATGATAAGAAACACATTTCTTAAACTGATCCTCAACTCTGAATTACTATTACTTTGTTTTCTTGAACCCTGAAATGGAGGAGAAAGGAGTAGGGTATGGAAAAAAGAAAGAGAGTAAATTAACAAACGAGAAGAGGAGGGGAGAAAAGAAAACAGTATTCAAGGCAGAATGCAGATTGCTTAGCTTTCCCGTTATTTACTCTCTAGTCCAGAGAAGAGGAATCAGACTCAAAAGCTCATTATAATCTTATAGCACTTTAACAGCCAAGGCAAAGTAGGTACTCAACAAATCATGCTGAATGGACTAATGTATGAATAAAGGAATGAATAAGAATTTGAAAGTAAGGTCAGTTAACAATAGCAGATTTTACTGTCATGTATCATTTATCTCAGTTTTCAAATTAAAAACAATTCCTCTTCAAATTGTTTTAAATTAGGATCTTCTACTTTGACATCAGATGAAATTTCTATCTGCTTTGAACTGACTGTTCCTTATGAAAACTATAAAGACAATAATTGCAGAAAGCATACACACCATCTTAGGCAGATGTTAACCACTCACTATCCAGTATATGAAACAATGAGCAACACATCATCAAGTGAATCCCCATCTATCCAGTCATTTACTTCAAATCTGTGAGAATATTTTGATAACATAAAAACTCATGGAAATAAGGCAAAAATCAATTTAATAAAAGCTAAAATTCCTCAGAGTTTTAATTAAGCATTAAAGCATCTATTTGGCTCCAGAATGACATGTCCCCAGATTTTTTTAGGGATAATCAAGATAATTGTATGATTTAATAATCATGGCAGCAGTTAGAATTTTTTAAAGGCTTATTTTTTTATGCATACAAGAACTGGGGTTCAGGCCAGAGGTACAAGTTGGGTAAGAGGACCCACCAGAGAGCAGAGAGCGGAGCACAACCGCAGATCTACTAAAAGACACTGCTGAGAGGAGCGGCAGGTAGGTGAGGAGAGGTCTGCCATACCATGTGGGTCACCTCCCTAGCCAGTAATCGAATGCTCATGCTGCAATGGCTGATGATAACTTCATAGTACTGTGTTTTAACACACTGCACCACCAGGGAGGGCTGGATAGTTAGATATTTCAAAGGAAATTATCTCCTTGACCAGAGAAATTAATTCACATTATATACATAAAAAGTTCATTATTCATCCACAAAAAATAAAATCATGGGGTACAAAAATGTAAATATATAATATGAAACATGATCTCTATTAAAAAGAAATTAAAATGTTAAACAAAATTTTACTAACATAAAAAAAGCATCAATAAAATATCCAACAAATTTCTTACCCCATTCCCTAATCTTTAAAACCATCACATAAGCTGTATTAAAGTAACATTTCACATGCATTTTAAATAGTGCTACTTCCTTGCTGATAAAGCAATAGTTTTTCTAAGACCAAGTGTATATATATTCCTTAACATTCCTTAATTTTGCCCCAACTTTATCTTTTTATAATTTTTATCATCCTCTCAAATAATTATTAAAGATAAAAGCAACTCACATTAATAACTACTAATTGAATGGAACTACATTACCCAGATTACAAATATTTTTCTAAGTTCCCTCAACTACTCCACCAAATGTACATTATAAAATCCTCCTTATAAGCAAAAACAGAGACTCAGAGAAGTTAGGTAAATTACTTAACAGTGATTCAAAGAGCTAGACTTAGAATTCAAACTTGTCTGGCTAATGAAATGGAATAAAAAACTGGGTACAGAAATGAGTAAAGCTGAAGATAATCAAGAGACCAAAAGAAATAATGAGTAAAGCTGAAGATAATCAAGAGACCAAAAGAAATGAGTAAAAGTAACTGTGAATACCAACAAAATATAAAAATGTTATTTCATGAGCAGAAGAATCTAAGAGTAATAGAAAGACTGCAACATGGAATTTAATGTCAAATTATAAAAATGTATTTGGAACCAATGTTGTGTAATAAATTCAAAGTTATTTCAACATATTTTTAAAGATTTATTTATTTATGCATATAGAACTGGGGTACAGGACAGGGGTGCAGGGGCGGTGAGAGGCTTCACCAGAGACAGAGTGGGGAGCAGAACAGGCAGATCAACGAAGTACACTGCTGAGGGGAGCAGCGTGTGGGTCAGCGTGAGGGGTCAGGAGAGGTCTGCTGCAACCATGTGGATCACCTCTGGGGCAGGTATCGAACTCATGCTGAAGTGGCTTTAGCTTCTTAGTGCTGTACTTTAACCCTCTGAGCCACCAGGGAGGGCCCTCAATATTTTTTTAAAAGGATTTCAAAGGTAGCATGACTTGGCTTATAATATACATGGTTGCATGGAATAATAGTAATAATTCATGTCAGTGCAGTCAATGAAGTGGAAATTATAGTTGCCTAGAATGAAGGTAATTTTAGAATCAGAAAATACTGGAGGGGGGGGTTCCCTTCAAATGCTGGGGTATTCAAGGAAGACTAATATTAGCATCTACACTGATGTGCCTGCTATTGGAGTCAGAAGATTTTGGAATCCTTGACAAGAAAGTTGTTCTGCTTTTTAAATATCAGCCCATAAACATGCAGTGTTATAATTCAATGTTAGTTCAATAAAATGAGCTTACTGATACTCAGAATAGAATAAACAGGTGGTTACCAGAGGTGGGGGTCAGAGAGTGGTGAAATAGGTGAAGGAAATCAAAGGTACCAACCCCGAGTTATAAAACAGCCAATGGGCATATAATGTGCATCATGGTAACTGTAGTTGAACTATATATAGCACATATGAAAGATGTAAGGAGTAGATATTAAAGTTCTCATCATAAAAAAAAATGTTTAGTGGTGATGACAGATGTTAACTAGACTTACCATGGTCATTATTTTCAACATATGCAAATATAAAAAGCATGCTGGACCCTGAAACTAAAATAATGTAATGTCAAGTTTACCTCAATTAAAAAAGAAAACAATAAATAAAAAATTAAAAAAACAATGATAAGGAATTGGCTTCAGCGAAACAAGAGATTCCCAACACTGCCCCAAGGATCAGGCTACAGACACAGTGGTGCTAGATTTTCTCTATTAATATGGGAGGAAGTATTCCTTCTACTTTTCCATTCATATAGAAAATGAATTTTAAAATGTGAACAAATCATAAGCAAGTAAGAACATAGGTGGCCATTCCCTAGTTTTCTTTAAAATGCAAGATTTATTTGTATGCAGTTACAGTTACGTATACAGAATGTGATGGAATTTGCCACAACCACAATTACAGAACCTGGAAAGGACATAATAAAGGACATGCATTGTTCTTATAATAATACCCTTCTTTCACCACCCTTGCCTTGAGATTTACATGTAGTTTACAGAACTTCTTCAAGGACAGATTATTTTAATGAAATAACCAAAATAATTTGGGATCATACCATTCACAGAGTGAAGCTATCCACAGTGTGATGATGTAAGCTGCCTTTTGCACTGGAAATGCCAAACCAAACACTAACTTCTGAAATTTTCTCACTCATCATTATGAAAACTTTATTTTCCTAGTATTCATTTCCCACATAGAAGTTGGTTCCTATACTAACATTCACAATTTCTTGTAAGAGGTATTACTTAAGGTAAAAGGTTGCAAAGCACCAGGCACTTTTCCATCCATTATAATATAAGCTCACAAACTCCCAAGCAAATAGCTGCATTTCACCAGTGTATGAGTGTGTTCAGGAATAACGCCAGACACC
This sequence comes from Condylura cristata, assembly GCF_000260355.1. Classification (NCBI taxonomy): domain Eukaryota; kingdom Metazoa; phylum Chordata; class Mammalia; order Eulipotyphla; family Talpidae; genus Condylura; species Condylura cristata. The sequence continues at coordinate 44,426,302 of NW_004567104.1, read as the reverse complement.
TGGTCCCTATTAAGAGCCTAAAACTTTGGTGAACTGACCAGGCAGACTCAGTCAAATGTGGAAGGGGAAAAGAGAGAGACTTATGGGACAATGATAAAGTAAGGAGGTTATAGCAGGGCAGATACAAAGTCTAAATTCATAGGAAATATGAGATAGCAATAGACAATATCCAGTGAGTAGGTCAGAAAATCCAACAGAATCAGGGAAAGGCATGAAATGGTTTAACATCGAGTAACTAACATAAACCACAAAACTATTATTAAAGTCTCATTAGCAAACTGAAAGCAAGGCATACTTATTATCACAAGACTGTTCCTTCACTTATTTCTATTTTAAAAATTTGCAACTTAAATCTTAAAAAACAGCAGAAGTGGTGAATACCTTCAGGACAATGGTGGATTTTAGCATATAGTTTTAGCTGTGTGTGACAAAGAAAAAGAACAGCAGCTTAGGTTAGTTTATTTCCTACTCATCTAAAAGAAAGAGCAACTTTCAGCTGCAAGGTCATCAAAAACCAAGGCTCTTTCGCCATGTCTGTGCCACACTTTTCCTCCACCTGACCCTAAGCATCTTCACATTGTGGCTGGCAGGGAGCAGGGAAGAAGGCAGAAGAGGTCTGTGGCTTGTAAAGTTGTGACCTAGAAGTAGCACACCTTACATCTACTCAGTTAGTCAGAACTTACTCACAAGCTTCATGGGAGCCCAGGAAATACTGACTTTACCATGGTAAATAAAAGCGGAAACTATGTTATCATAAAACACAAGATGAATCTAGGGGATTATTATCTTTAATACAGATTACAATGGAAATCACAACATGATTTTCACTAGATATTAAATGAAGGTTCACTGAGAGAATTAAGTCATATTAAAAGATTTTAAATCTTTCTCTTTTTGAAGGAGAAAATATTTAGACACCAAGATACATGAAAGGAAGGATTATGTGAAATGTCCAACACTTTTAAAAAGTAAGACACACATGATATTTTCCATTTTAGTCTTGATCTTTTTGTTTTAGCATAGATTAGGAAATATGTATGTATAATGCTCTTGACGTTGGAGGAAGTATTCTCTTCCTTTCTTAGTGATAAATTTATGAGAGAAATGCTTATATAAACTGAGGTACTTTAACAAATTAACATTGCTATGTGAGCAAAACATACCTCATTTTAAAAATAAGGAACAGGTCTAAGGTATTTTAATTCAGAGTCTAGCAAATGTCAAAGGAAGTTTTATACAACTTTTTCTAGGTAGACTGCAAGATTATCACATACATCTGCAGAGACGTAGTTCAGAAAGGTGAGAAAACATTTCAACCACAATGGAACAGAAGTTCTAGGGAATTTCTATGCCACACTGTTAAAACAGAAAACTTAACATGTACAACTCACTGCAATTTGTTTTAATTTATAATCTTCCTAAAAAGAAACAAACCATGAATCAATTTTTTATCATCTACCCCCTACAGTAAATGCTAAAGAGACACTGCCATATCCTCTAATAAAAGTTTTTAACTATAATTTTAATAAAATTCATGAAATATATGTAATTCAGAAAAAAACAAGTTAATTTTTCAATCTAATTTTGCAGCTTATGACAATGAACAGCTTAATATGCAACATGCTGCAGGCAAAGTAAATGTAATGAATACTGTCTATACATTTGATTTTCACATTGAAGGTGTAAGCTCAGCTCCTACACACCAAACTGTTGTTATTTTTATGATATAGAAGATCTTCTAAAATCAAAATTATTGTCTTTTTAACTTCTATGGAAATAAGACTGCTATCAGTAATTCTTAGCACTGTGTCACTTCACAATTCTCCCCTAACTTCTTTAAGAAGTCCACAAATCTAAAAGATTCTTTGAATATTAATTAGCACTTACTTTCAAAAAAATCCTTGCCTTGAAACCCATTATTGAAAGAGCAAATGATTTATTATTGCTGGAATTTTAACTTAAATTTACAGCACTAATAACAAGTAGTAAGTGTAATCTTCAAATATTGAGTATTTTAACTTAAAGGGGTATCATTTTGCATATAATTAGTCAGCACACCCGTAAACCCAAAAATACCAAATGTCAGATATATTGAACTTGCCTCTATTTTCATTGGGCCACTCACTCAGGAATTCAACTGCTTTAGGTGTGGGGGGGGGGGGAAAGAGCACGAATGTACACTTATGGTCTGTATTTTCAACCCCTCCCAATTTTACTGTCAATATCAAACGGATTTAAAGTCTATAGTATAATCACCTTAAAAAGTCTTGAATCATTGTAAGAAAAGCCTTCTAGTGAAGCCACTGAATACAAGGTGCCTAAAACTGCCTAATAAGGTCATCCTTTGTTTATACAACAGACATTTAGATCCTTGTACTTGTTTCCTAGCGGAAGTAACATTTCCTATTAAAGGCTTTTCCTCTACATGTAATACTCTCCCCTGAGTCAGCAATACCAGGATCTGAATGTTTGTCTTCTATTAAGGGATGTGTCAGTCACCCTGATCTGGGATCAATCTCATGAAGCATCACAAAATAGCAAATTTTGGTGTGAGATATGAGGCAATTAATTACTGCAATTTTTCCTGTTAAAGAGTCACCATCATCTCTAAAAGTAAATAAAATAAAATAAATAACCCTGCAGTTTTAGATGCAATTGTAATGTTGACCTTATTACACAGAAAAAAATATCTCATTGTGCAATGAAGAGACAGTCATTTTAGTATAGCAAAGTAAGGTACACACACCTGCATAAAACTGTTTATCACATGAGAAGCCTGATGTGAAGAGAATCTTCTACTCCAACTCTCATTAGGGCACAATATAGCAAGATCACGAAACTTAAAATTGTAACTGTTCAAAAAGTCGACAACATCCTTTTAGGTGCTGCATGCCCATGTAGTCTGGCAAAAGGCTCAAACAATGAAGGACCAACAATATAAACACTAAACTTTAAAATGAACAGCTAGCAAATAAAATAGCCAGAATTCAAACCCTGTCACTAAAAACAGAATTATGTGATACTACTATCTGAGTAATTCTCCATCATCATCTTCGCTCTCTCTCTCTCTCTGTGTGTGTGTGTGTGTGTATATATATTCACATGAATATTTATATCAGTTGATATATTCTTGCCTTCCCCCATTAGAGCCATAACTATTCTCATACTGGAAAAAAAATCAAAAGAGAAGAAGAGACCAAGTATAAAAAGAAAACCAAAATCCCCAAATTCCTATCCTACCAAAATACCCAAAACCACTAAACCCCAACACTTACACACACTTCTGAGCTAGGTGCTTCATACTCTTTTACAATATCTTACATGACATTCTCACCCCATCTGTATGTGCTACTCAACCCTCCAGTATCAGCTCATACAGATTTCCCACCAGAAATCTTCCCTGACCCCAACATGGGATCAGGGGCCCTCGGCTGAAACCTGTAGACTTGAATGTCTTTCAACTTCATAAAGGACATCCAAAGAACCAAGACAGAATTTTACTTTTCACTGCTAACAACAGCATAAAAGCACAAAAAACTCAAGTTCTATCACCTAATTATTCCAACATGTTCCACTTTAACATAAGTGAAAAGGGGAAGAACACGTGACATTTTAGATAGGGTAGACAGTTGAAGAAGAACTGTGATATTTACCTTTGAATCTTTTTCTATGCCCAACAAAGGAAATCTCAAAGGAAAAGCTTCTCAGGAAAAGGGAACAATTTGAATCTACCTCTAAGTGGAAAAGACTATTACACAATCTAGGAATATACATTAGACAAGATGAAATTTAAATGCTATTCAAAAGTAAGCAATAGAGTAGTGGTATTTTTCTTTTAATTATTTCAAATTAAGGGAATCAAATAAGCAAAGCTATAAGGAGAGGATGCTGTCATATGGCCTATTAATCAATAAATGCAGGAAGAGATTCAGAAAAGCAGATGAAACTAAAAAGTTAGTCAAAGCAGTCTTAGGCTGATACACCTAGGAAAAAAAGAACTGTTCGAAGTTGTAATAAAAATAATCTCCTATGATGTAGTTATTAAAGGCGATGGAGTTGTTAAAGGAAAGTTCTTTCAAGAATCTTAAACTAGTCTGAAGTACTATTAGCCTGTTTAATAAAGAGATATGTATCAGACTCCTATATACAAAGTATTCATAATATTATGCACATTAATTTAAGAGTTACAACAAAGTAACTGTCCAAGAACATCACTGTTATAATGATTTTCTAATTCGAACTTAACTTACATTAAGAGCTGTAACATGGATGTCTTCAATTTCCTGTTTCTCATTTACACTTTTAAAAAAGCTAATTTTAGCCATTAAAGCACAATAAAGTATTAAATAGTAAAAAAAAAAAAAACAGTTTCACTTGTAATTCTGATGCTGCTATGCCCTTTAGTTCTATATAAAAACAGATTCTAGACCCTGGTTTGAATTATGGCTCAACAGGCCAAACAGTGACTCACATGATGGCAAGGCATTCCTCATTCTTTGTGAAATGTCACATGAAAATATAATCCTCAGCTGATTAAGATGTATCTCTTCTCCAGAGCATACAAGATTAGCAAGTGCAATTTAATTTTTCCAACTTAAGTATTAAATTTGTCTTTCCATCCCCAGGAAGAAAACAAAACAAAGCAAAATGGAAACAAGTAACACCTTCTGTCCACAGGTAGATTTAATAATGCCTACCGAGTTTTATGAGCTCCTACATTGCACAGTCTGGCACTAGTACACACTCATCCCTCGTTCCTTTGGTTCATAGTTACTGAGTACCTACCTCTGTGTAGGAACTGGAGTAGGCACTGGAGAGAGAGAGGTAAAGACAAAAAGAGAGCCTTATGTAAATTATGGCCAGCTCTGGAAGGAACAGAACAGAGGACCATGAGTAAAAGAACGTGGAGCGTAATTTTTAGGGATGCGTAAAGAAGGCATCTCTGAGGAAATGGCAGTTAAGTTACTATCTGAAAGATGAACAAGAATTAGCTATTGAAAAATATTCAGGCAGATGAAGCAGCAGATGTGAGGGTCCTGCAGCTTGAAAATCTGAAAAATGGTGGTAAGCAGCTGGAGCAAAAGGACCTGAGGGAAAGAGTCATGAGGAGGAGGCAAGAAAGGCAGATACAAGAGATATATAGATGATAAACTACTTGTATGAATAAAGACTGCTTTCTGTGGTGGTATTTTTCAAGGTTATAGCCTTCAAGTTTCCATTCATTTCAACCATATGGTCTTGTATAATAACAAATACATTTTGAAGCTAGCAAATAAAAATTACAACTTATTCAGCATGATGGTTTGAAGAGCATTTCAGCATCTTGCTTCAAATACAATCATGAAAGCAGACCAAGTATCTTTCTCTGGGACAAACAGACTTAATAATTCCCACGAACAGTTAAAATTAAGATAAAATTAGTGTTTTCAACATCGTATAAAAATTAGTGATTTTTTTACAACTCATTTGGCTTGTAAAGACTCAGTGGCACATTTTTTTCTTGTTATAATAAGTTTCACTTTCTGAATAAGAAATACTGTTGAGGCCCTTCCTGGTGGTGCAGTGGGTTAAAGCACAGCACTAAGAAGTTGAAGCCACTTCCGCATGAGTTCGATCCCCGCCTGCCCTGGAGGAGATCCACACGGCGCGGCAAACCTCTCCTGCCCGCCCGCTGCTACCCTCAGCAGTGTACTTTGATCATCTGCCTGTTCTGCTCCCCACTCTGTCTCTGGTGAATCCTCTCACCCTCCACATCTCTGGCCTGAACCCCAGTTCTGTATGAATAAATAAATAAATCTAAAAAAAAAGAAAAGAAAAGAAATACTGTTGAGATTTGTTTCAATATCCCGGATCTAAATATAATTGGTTGAGCTCAATTCTGATTTTAAAAAAGTAAAACTCACATGTCTAATCATTTTTCTTATATTTCAAATATCTGTATTATTCACAGAAGTTACAAAAATCTAAGATGCTTCTCTTTTAAACCTAACAATGTCAACATTAAATGATTTAAGTAACTTTTTAAGAAAACATTGGAGAAGCATAACTTTAAACAACTCTAAATTTTATAAAACTGTTGCCTCTGAGAAATTTAACCATTAAAAACATTGTCTCAAAGGAGTTAGTACTTAATAAGAAGTCTTAATTTTTCTTTAAAAAGAAAAAATATTTTCTAACCCCCTTTATTATCTAACCCCCTCTATTTCACTACTGATTTTAATATTGCCAATTCCAAAATAAAATGGCCTTATCAAGTTATCTAGTATATAACCCCTCTATTTTACCACACACACAAAAAAAGATCTTTAACTATACACTCTTAAAAATTATATCATCTAAAGCTTCTCTGTTCTACATGAAAACGTGTCCATGAGGTTGAAAATAAAATGTTAGGACTGAGTTATACTCTAGTAAGAAAAGAACAGATTACATAGGGAAGATTAGCTTATGTAAAATTGTCCAGACTCTGTACTTTTTTTGTTGAATTCATCTGGAGAAATAGTTGTCAAAACTCCACAGCATACTGATACATGGTACAGCATTTTTTTGGTGGTAACTTTCTAGAACTTTCACTCATTCTAGAACTTTCACTCAGAATTCAAGAAAGTAATTCTTACATAGGTGTGCACATTAGGTAGTATTAGTCCAATAAAACAATGTTAAGTGCCACCTAACAAACAAAGGAACTGAAGGGTACATATAAATATATTTCTATCAATTAAAGAGAAATCAAAAAATTAGTGGAATTATACGGGCAGAATGGCATAATATTGATATAATGCAGTATTTATAATAAATCTTAGTGTTAATTTCCTTATGTTTAAAAAATCCTAAGGAAGAAAGCAAAAAGAATTCTTACTAGAAACAAAACGAATATTAAATAATGTATGGTTTTTTTTCCCAAAATTCTAATGCTACCCTCTCTAAATTTACAGCATTTACAGAAAGTCCCTTTTAATTTAACTGCTATCATTTCATGAGATAGTACAGTATTCAGCAACTCTGATTTTGAGGAACAAAATCTACTGGACCTTCACTGGAAGTTTTTCTTGTTTACCAATTGAACTATGCATATATTATTCCCTGACAGACATTGAGGTGTACAAAACTAAATCACTTTGCAATGGAAAAACTGCCCTTTGCAAATCACTATTAGGGTCATGAACTACCAGCACATGCCATTTTTCAAAGCTCGTATATTACTTTCATGTTAAGATACAGATCTTTTGCCAAGATATTCTTATTAGTTCTACAGATGAAGACAGGTAGGTAGTTCTACAAGGAATAACCTCACTTAAATAGTTCATAAATTTCTTAAAAAGTTCTAAAAACTAGCTCAATCTAAAAAAAAAAGTGAAGTTAGATTTACTGAAATTCTTTATGAAAACTGAAGATTCTAATTTTAAATAATATGCAACAGTTACTATATCACATTAAAAAAAATAAAAACCCATAGAACTGTGAGAAGTTAAAAATAATCACCATGCAGAACAATGAAAAGGAGCTTACCTTAAAAAGGACAGCTATCAGGAAAAAAGAAACTGTAAATATTTAAACCAACTTGGTTCTGAACTTCAACTAGGAGTGTGAAGTAGTAGTATTTAAAATTAAGTAAACTTTTAAAAATTTTTACTCCTACACATATAACCTACTACTTTGAGATCAATTTTCAATCACATGCAGATTTTTATTGCTATTTTAACATACTTGGTGTATGTAGTGAAGTGGAAGCTTCTTATAAAACATCTACTTAAAATTACTTACAGTATTTTGAAACTGTTATATAGCAAAGTCCTGCTCTCACCTATTTACTTGTCAGCTGTCTCTCAAATTTTGTGTACTGAAAATACTAAGAGCTCTAATTATTTTAATCTCTCAAAAAGAACAGTTTACAATAGCTGCGTAAAAGAATGTAACTTACTGTTGGAATGACGTCACATCTATAGAAACAGGAAGTAAAGGAGGAGCATTTACATAATGGACAATTACCAGGGATATAATACAATCTGTACTAATCTTTAAAAATATGTTTACCTTGCGTGACTAAAGGAAAACATTATTTTGACTTTCAGATAGCATCTATTAAGGTTGCTTTCCAACCTTGAAACTATGTTAAAGATGTACTGGGATCACAATTTCTCTTAGGAAAGAGTAAAAAGTCCAAGACAGATCTGTCTAGGATACCTTCTCTGTGTTAATGATTTCTGCAATCAGAAAAATCAAACAAGTCCACAAGCCTGGTCTTCTCTTTCAGACAGAATTTCTTAAGACATTATCATTCTTGATCAAGAGAATCTGTGAAGGTTATCTCTGTCAAAAACTAACTCATGTGAAATGTGGATTTGAGAATGTCCCCATTTCACCCTAATAAATTTCAATTATGATTATGTAAAAATAACAAGTTGAAAAAAGAACAACTCAATTAGATTCCCAAATTAGTGTGTGATAAACCATGAATATATGACAGGGGTTGTATGAAGCAAAAACAGGGTAATATTCTAAGGACCAGTTCTGACTTCTAGACTTACACAAAGAGCAAAGTTATTTGCCAAAAATATTGTAGGGTAAGTTTCAGTACTAAAGTATGGCCTGAGACCTGGATGGATCATGGCCAATCAAAACGGTAAAGTTGAGATACTGACATCCCACGCTAGTGAACTTATAAAAACACACAAAACCACCCCCAACCTGGTATAGTGAGTCAAAACAAACTGCTGACAAATTCTAGCAGCTATGTGAGGGGGCGCAACAATAATACACACTGAGAACACACATGCCTCTGTTTTCCTTTAAAGTCTGTTTCTAAGTCTGCACAGTAGACATAAAAGAACAGCAACTTCTTTCTTTAGAAGCCCACTCTACTATTCAAAGTGTTCCTTACAGTTGATAGCTTATGCAAAAAAAGCAGCATATATGTAAAGAATATTAGCTCCAGGTATCCCACTTGCATTTTAAGAGATGAAATCTTAGCTAAAATCTAAAAGCTAATTTTAATGTTTTTGACTTTAAGACTTTTTAAAACATGACTCTGCACTATACAACATTATGTTTCAGTGCATCACTAAAACACAGTTTTAAAGATTCTGTAAGGTCAATAATCAATGTTCAATTCTAGCCTATACCACACAATTAACATTTTACCAGACTGACCTAGTAGAACTTTGAAAGTCCTTATCTGTTTCAGAAAACCCTATCATAAGAATACAAGCCATTGACACATTCCTTTGTGCACATGTATGTATGCCCTCCCTAAAGAGGCAAGCGATGACAGAATGACCATGTGTACCAGCAAGCTGTACAGAGGGTGAAGTACCTCTGTCGATAACACATACCAAATGAAACTGGACTATTCATGTCGAAAGCATAGATTTTGAGAGGATTCCCCTTGCTGAAAAGTTCTGTATATTCAGAGTCATAAATATAACATAGTATAGAAGCAAAACAGTCTTTGAAGAAACATTAAAATAAGAATAAGAGGAAGTGAAAACACTCACGAGAGTTCCGAGAACTAATAAGTCAATAAGAAAGTCATGAGGTATGTTCATCCCTATGTGTAGTGTGTGGGACCAGGGAAAATGGTGAAGCTTGTAAGTTTCCAGGAATTTATCTCGTAAGGGCTAATCATAGCTACAAAGACACTCCATTAAGGAAGGCTCCCAAATGGTAGCAGCAACTTTATCCAAAAAATTAGCAGAGTGTAAACACTTTGTACATGCAAAGAAGTAAGAATTGTTCTAAAAAACGATGACTCTATAATAAATAATAATTGTACCGACTATGGACATTTTTTCCTTCTAAAATCAAAGGACTTAATATGCCATAGGTGGAGAAATTAATGTTCAGTTTATCTTGTAATTCTGAAAGCGTGTCTTTGACTACCTTCACTAGATAAGCTGCAACGTAACATTTTTTTTACTTCGTTCTGCTGCAGACCCCGGTAGTTCATAACCAAGGAATAAATCAATATTTTCAAACAATCCCATAGTAATTCTAGAGAAGTAGTCCTATTTTCTGAATATTTGCCTACTATGAAATACTGTTCTAAATACTTTGGGAGATAGATATACAAAAAAGTCATTTTTGTCTTTAAAGAACTTATAAAACACTGTATAATCTGCCTTATTACTACTTTTCTAAGAGCAATATTTGACAATGTATATATTATATACGACATATATACAGTAAAAATATAAATATAAATGTGTGTGTATGTGTGTGTACACACTATAGACAGTTAAGTGTCACATGAAATGTCTTAAGAAATGTAATAGTCTGAGGCAAAAAAGACTCTGGTTACCGTGGTCAGAAAATGCTGAACCAAGATGGAGGAAGTGAAGTGCGGGCCTGCTGCTGCATCAGTAACAAGAAAGAGGATTTGATAAGAAGAAAGAGGAAGATAAAGGAAATGACAGAATAAAGTGCTGGCATTCCAAGGCAAATCCTAAGGATACTAATTAGGCCAACTTGGAAAGAATTTAAGAAGAGAATTTCAATTTTCCTTTCCAATAATTTTCACTCAAAGATGTCTTCACTCAAACATCTTTCTTGGGGAACCTTGGACATAACTTACAACAGGGAGAGATCCCTACAAAAGTGATGAAGGAATTTTCATAAAGTCAAGAGTTCTCAACAGATCCAGGAATCCAGTCCTACTTGTGACATCCATGGTAGATACATTAAAAGGAGATGGTAAGTCACCTAGATTCTAAGAAAAAGCTGGATAATTGGAACTATTGAAGGTACTTTTTTAAAATGTGAATACTGAAATCTCAAACTGGTAAAGACAGAGGTACTAGAGGAAATGTACTTAATCATTCTAGAGGATTAAACTGCACCATCTGTCCTTGGAGGTACATTATGTACGTAGGGAAACCACTAGATTAGCTGACTGCTGAAGACACCTGAGACATAGTCTGTGTCCAAAAAAAACAGAAGTGCTCCATTTGTTACATTTCAAAATTATACATCAAAACACAAAGACAAGATAGGAGGTGGGAGGTCTAGTAGAGCAGTCAGCTCTGTCACTGACTACCTTCCTTATACATCCTGTCCTTACATCAGAATGGTCAGTAATTTAGAAAGCATTGTTGGCAGAAATGGGCAAGAAAATGAAAATAAAGAAAATGTTTAAATCTTATAAAAAAAAAAAAACATGTTTCTAAAACCATCACAGAGTATTATATCAATAAAGGAGGTATCAGTAAGCTTTTTAACAAAGTTCCAGAAAATGAAAATTTTCAGTCTGAGTGGAAGTTATTTACTTCTGCCACTGTAGCAATGGGATAAGGATATCCATGTGCCACTGAAATTGTATCGATACTTAGAGAAAGAAGTGAGGCTGAATTTGGCCTAAAAGATGTAGCTTACCAAATATTAATAGAGCAGAAAAAGGCACTGAGAAAAATGACCTACTCTAAGATATTAGTTGTATGTGAAAATAATTTTTGCATGTCTAATTACAAGGAAAACAAACTAAAATTAAGATTTATATAGAAAAAGGTTCAAAACAATTGGTAAGAAGACTCTGCTGACTGGTATATTTTAGCCAAATAAATGAGGCCTTACTAACCAAGAGACATTTTTTTTAGTCAAATTAAAATGTTATGAAATTTATAAAAAAAGAATAAACTCAACAATTCCACTACTGTTGCTGTTTTAATCATTGGACATTGACATACCCTCCAAATAACTTTAGACCAGTTTTTTAAGTGATTATAGCATCTTCAAAATGATCTAATTTTTTTTTTTTCTTTATTTTGTTTCGGGGGGAAAGTTTTATTCAGGTTTTCTTTTTTTTTTTTCTTTAGAAAAAATATACACAAATTAAAAGCTTTAAAAAAATCACCAGCAATGCCTCTCTCCTCTCTCTTTCTCTCTCTCTCTCACACACACATGCTTGAGAAATGATGCTTTGATTTTCCTGAATTTAACTAATAAATATAATGTTTCATAAAAAAATATAGCTTTTGTTGACCATCTGACATGCAAGACTAATTCCTAATGAAGATGAGAAAACACCTCATTTTCACAAGCATAAACTGTACTAGTTATTCAAAGTGTCCTCTTGAAACAAACTTAAAAATGCTTCACAATGCTGATACCCTCTGGATGCCAACAGCTGCAAGCTTACACATGCCAATTGGCAGTGAGACATCATTTAGATATCACATCATTCGGAGTATATATGGGGTCAAGTATGGGGTCTCCCATCACTTTAGCTTCTCCAAACAGAAAATGGAACCAGATAATTATCACACATAACTTAAGAAGAGACATTTATAATGAAGAAAAATAATGTAATTCTTATAGACCATAATTTCCATGTTTCTTACCTTCTAAATTAATGATTTTTTAAAAATATTTGAATCTTACCATAATTTCACAGCATTCAAAGTTTAAAAAAGAATGCAGAATCATTCAATCGAAACAGAAGAGTTGTTTTCTCCTTTAAAGGATGAGTTTATGAAGCTTCTTAGAATATTTATCCCTTTTATTTTAAAACATTTTTCTCCTACAAAGCTATTAAGAATAGAAAAAGTTTAAGTTAAAAGGTTTTCATTATTTTTCTGGATGTTTCATACTCAAGGCTTAAAATGATATAAGAAAAATCTTCTGGTAGGAAACAAGTGGGGCAGAATTTTGCAGGATAGCTTTTTGTGCTATGATAAAAGACCTTTCCTCTGTCTTACAATATTAAAAAATTTAGAGCTCTAGCAGGAAATCTACTATGAGGTAAGTGGTATAAAGACAAATCTAACACCTAAGATGGTAAAAGTCAGAAAGAGCTCAGATCTCTGACAGCTTCCCTGTGAAAAATATTACGCTTGTCTATTTAGTTGGGTATTGTTAGTTTTAGCCAAACACATTCTTAATTGATACTACCTCTATATACTTAATCCATGTTGATTAAAAAAAAATTACTAAACAAAAATTAGATTAATATTTTAAGCCTAGTGTTGGCAAATTTTTTGGTCCACAGGTCAAATTTAGTGTAATGTGCTTTTGTAAATAAAGTTTTATAAAAGCACAGCCTTGCCAATTTATACTTATCATCTGTGTCTGCTTTCCTACTATAAAGGAAGTGTACAGCAATTGCCAGAGACTATCTGGCAAAGTCTAAAATGTTTACTATCAAAGTCTGTACAGTTTGCCAAGACCTGGTTTAAACAACTCAACATGCCATTTTTAGAAACAATTATTTACCCTTTTTGAAAATGAAATACCTAAGTTGATTTTCTAAAATCTTAATTTGAAATTATACTTTATGGCTTTATGCTAACTATAAAAAAATGAACGTGGAGTATAACCTCATGCCACTAACACAGAAATACCTCCCACCTCTTTTTTTTTAAATTTGCAATACAAAAAAAACTTTGTAAACAGATTTAATGATGATGATGTAAGCCACAATTAACTATTTTAATTAATACTCCAGAGTTTATCACAAAATAAAATAAAACAGGGATTTTTAATTGAGGGATCATCGGAACTAACAATGTTATAACTTTAAGTATATTGTGTTAATAATTTCTAAAGAGAAACAGCACTTTATTCATTGAATTCAGTAATGATTTTTTATATTATAATGAAGCACTTAAAATTCACTTACATCTCCATGTCTGAAAATATTGTTGATGCAATTTGAATTTGCCATATTTTTCAAGCTATAAATAAAATTTACCAATTTGCCATGCTTTTTTATCATAAATCTGAAAAAAACTACAAAAATTATTTGTGCTATGTGCTCCAGGAAAAACGATTTTAAGTAAATTTGTTTGGCATTATCTTTTATAAAGCAAAACGTTTTACACTTGATGACACATATTCTAATACATTTTAAATTGTTTTGCCTTCTAGTATAATTTTACACTGCAATATTTGGCCACTGCAATAGTTGAAATCTTACTGTCACCCCTTAACTCAAGTGTTAGCCTATTTGGAAATAGGCCCTTTGTAGTTAGATTAAGGTTGGGTCAATAGGCTAAGCTCTGATCCAGTACGATGACTGCTGCTCTTATAAGAGAGCAATTTGGACATACATGCAGAGATCACCCCATGAAGACAGTCACAAAGATTAAAGTCCCTGCACAACCCAATAATGTGTAGGGCTGTGAGGACCAGGGAACATCATGGAAGCAAGTCTTAGAGGGCTTGGAGGGAACATAACCCTATGGACATGCTAATTTTAGTCTTTTAAGCCTCAAAATAGGGAGGAAATCAATTCAAACAATGCAAAATGTTGCTTAAGTCATTCCATTTGTGGTGCTTTGTTAAGGCAGCACTAGGAAATAGACAGTCACACATCTGTGATTACATGATCAACTGAATAGATACTTAATGTATCTCAACAATAAACTTAAATTATCATTCAGTTGAAAACCCTGTTACAGTCCCACCTACCAAACAAGACTGGCAACCTCAATCTTTCTTCATTATTTGAATGGACAAAAGTTCCTCTTATAAAACATCTCTATGTATTTAACAGTATGTTATTTTGTAAAACACAATTTTATATATGTAAAATATTACAATATAATAACTTGAATAATGTCACGGACATCAATGTTGTTTCATTATACTATTTTGAGGAAAAAAGATGGTGACTTTGACCAAAATGACATTATTTGAGAACCTGGAGGAATTCCTTATACTCTAGTAAACTAAAGATGGAATTACTTTACTGCTGTAATAAGCACCTCTAAAAAAAAACCAGTGATAAAAATTCAAATAAGACTCATACTCTTAATAATGAGCTTTTAAAAAAAAACAGAAATTAATACTAAAAAGGATTTAGAAAAATGAATAATTCTGAGGCATTATACTTCAAGACACTCCAATATTTTATTTTATGTACAACCCAATTAGTGCTAGAAGCTGGGTTCCCCAAAACTCCACTTCTTTTTTAAATCACTGAAAAAAAAAAAAAAAACTGCCTCTTCTTGGACTAGCTTTTCAAGCATTCCTCAGGCTATAGGATTATCACTGCAGCTTGTCTGTTTTATAAACAGACTTCAATTTAGTTTTGTAAGAAACTGCCAAAGGAGCTTTCGTTAACTAAATAACAAATCTGCCACTTGAAAGACATCATTCATCAACCTTCTTTGTGGGAGTATTGTTATTATGAAACTAAAAACTGGCATTTTTTTTTCTTGAGTGCTTCTGGATTTTAATTATCAAATTTGAATGTCACCAGATATTTACTGAAAGCAAAACATCAATTTTAATAAGCTGCCTAAGACTGAAAAACATAAAAGGTATTCAACCATAAAGCCAAGATCACTTGAGTCTTGTGAGTTTGCTTACTGTCTTACAACACAAGTTATCATCCTCAGGAATTTGTAAACATTTAATAAACTCCAAACTGCAGGGGAAAAAATTCTCCAATCTTAAAATCAAAATGCCATGTGTAAAATATATAATTTGACTTGGCAAGAATGCAAGAAAATGTTTAACAGCTAATAAAGCAGAAGTTAGGGGTAAATGGTATACTCACAGGGCAGAAAAAATAAGTAGGTTAAATGTGAATATTTTATTTACTATTATAGAAAATATGTTTAATTTTAAACTGTATCTTAGTAATTTGTTTTGTCTGTATTTTGAAAATGTATCCCAAAGAGGAGCTTGGAGGAGAGACCCCTTTCACTTTTCAGTTACATAAAAATCAACAAGGAAATACTTTCTATTAGTGAGCAAAGCAGCTTGCATGTCTTAGCCACAAGGCCCAGACAGAACAGATACTCTGCAAGATCTCACCTGCCTACTCTGTCTCCCTTTGTTTAATTTAGAAAACATTTGTCTAAATAACTTTTTTGTGGCCTCTATTTTCATAGTATGTTGAAAACTAAGCCACTTTATTTCCAAATTTTTGGAATGTGTATTATAATCATGAAGAGTTTAAAATATGAATGAAAACATTCTTATCAAGACTGAAATTTGTTCATTTATGAGAAGTCAATCTCGAGGAGATGTTCAAATTTTTTTTTTTAAAGATTTATTTACTTATTAATATAGAACTGGGGTACAGGCCAGAGATGCAGAGGGTGAGAGGCCTCACCAGGGACAGAGTGGGGAGCAGAACAGGCAGATCAACGAAGTACACTGCTGAGGGGAGCAGCGGGCGGGTCAGGAGAGGTCTGCCACGCCATGTGGTCACCTCCAGGGCAGGCAGGAATCGAACTCATGCGGAAGTAGCTTTAGCTTCTCAGTGCTGTGCTTTAACCCGCTGCGCCACCAGGGAGGGCCAATGTTCAATTTTTTAAAGAAAATTCTATTTCCTACCTGGCAAACATACTTCTATTTAAAAGGAATGACTATTTGTCCTCTGAGTCCAAGTTAAATATTATTTTTTCAAAATACCAAAGTTAGTATTTTAATACATTAGCCTGCCATTGAAAAAGAATGCCTAGAATGCAGACAAATACAGCAAAAAAACTAAATAGCAACTGAGTATGTTTAAAATATGTACATTTGGGCATTTGGGAAAAAAAAAAAACCCAGTAACCTATTTTGTCTAATTTAGAGGTTATATATTTCCACTGACAACCTGTCCCTTGTCCTCATGAAATGCAAAATAACTGTAATTTCACCATTACTAAACAAAGGGAGACACAGATTAATTATTCAGTAAAGTTAGTTTTATTTATTCTCTCCTGTTTGCTTAAACAACAGGCATTTCATGGAATAAATAGGCCACATTAAGCACTGTGTAAATATTCTATAGAAAAAAAAATCTTTAAGATAAATTCTCATGTATATGACTACAGGAATACCAACATTTTTACTAGAAAGTATGAGAAAGTACTTCAAGATTTGAAAATAACTGGATAGACTGACTTAGCAACAGTTACATTTAGTCAGAAACAACTAAATCTTTGTTTTTATGATGCTGAAATACTTAAGCCAAAAAAATATTGTGATGGACTATCCAAAAAATAATCCAAAGACGAAAAGCATAAATGGAGTCAGAAACCAAACAAGGGTACAAAGAACACTTGGAGCAGAAACAGCATCAAACCAGACGATTCCTGTACTCAGTTCACCAGAATCCGTTCCTTATTTCCTTCTCACAATGTACGGAGCTGCCTATGAGAAAATGTGAACCCTGAGGTTGCATTAAAACAAGGCCACTAACCCAGAGGTGCAGCAATAATTAGAACTACTACAGAAAGCCCAAAATTTTACATAAAGATGAATCACCATATGGCTAAACTGAAAAACCATGAGAGATTGATTTCAAAGTACTTTAGTGACCATGCAATCAACAAGTTATACAAATTTAATTATCTAAATCAATAGGACATTATTCTTTGGCCAATGCAGAGATGTCATATAGCAGTATGAGGAAAGTGAGGTTTGTGCAGCTTCATGTTTTGTTATTCTTATTGATATTTCTGCTTCAACTTTTAGCTTAGCCATATATCTTGAACATATCAGTTCCAAAATGTTCTTAGAACACTATCTCCTAAAATACAACACAGACAAAAACAGCAAGCACACTGATCTGTAGTCCTCTAGAGAAAAGGAACTTTATTAATGTAACAGGTTATATACTTCTCTTTGTTCAGCCAAACGGTCACTGGAGAAATAGATAACTGTCTGGCTAAAATTCCTAATGGGCTTTATAAAGCTAAAATCTTCGATGACTAATTTGTTTCCTTCTTTTTTACTGAAGTAACATTGTGGATATAGCATTATTTAAGTTTCAGGTGTCATCATTATTAAAGCAAGAATTGTATATACTACAGAAGTCTACCACTAAATATCCGATTCAATACCTCACCGTGTGTGTGACATTTCTGCCATATTTACTCATCCATTCCCTTCTGGCAATCTCTTATTTGGTCTTACGTTTAAAGTTTATATTTGTTTTACTTAGTTCATTAATTTGCTTTGCTGCTCTATGTGCCATCATGTAGTGTTTGTCCATCTGACTTATTTTACTCGGCAGAACACCCTCTAGGTCCATCCAGGTTGTTGCAAATGGCTGGAAGAACATCTTCATTGGAATGTGTATTTTTCTACAAGCTACAGGAACTAGCATTTGTGTTCGGCAACACAGTGCAGAAGAAACGGTTTAGGGGCTTTAAGAGGATATTAATAATAAGACAACATTTCTATATTACTTTCTGGCATGAATTTTTATAAGGTTTATTTTCTTTGCAGATCGGTTATCAAGTGAAAAGGTCTTTTTCCACCTCAGCTGACTTTTGGTTTTGTTTCAATGATTGTAAACCAGAGTGTGGGAGGGAAAAACTGGTTCTAACATTCTGGTTCACTGGAGCAGTTCGAAATATAGATAGTCTGAACACCCTTAGGCCATCATTTCTAGGTATCCTAAAAAACAGTGTCCAGTACCAGCCTGCAGAGTAGTCTATTAACACATGACTTTTTATTACACGAAAAGTAAATTTTATTATGAAAAAGGCTTATCAATGAAACTGACTTTTAAATGACCAAAGAAAGGCATTTACTAGCAGAATGAGTCATGCTATCATTTCACCCATTTTGACATTTGCCACTAAAACTGAGCAATATGAGTTTCTCTTCTTCTCTGGTACCTAAAAGTAAACCTTTCTCTATGTGCTCCCCAACCCCCACTCCACATATACAAAGGAAAACTTTGTGTGCCAGAAATCACTGAATTACTTTTCCCAGAAATACCAACTCAGATGTTTAGACACTTAGCTGGAGAAACACCAACTCTGCATGAAGTTTAATTGTTTGTAGGGGAAAAAAAAATAAAAGACTGTAGAAAAAGTGGCAAGAGAAGGACACAAGCTACAGAAAAACTAAAGCAAAGAAAGCATGCAGCTTTACCCCTACTCCACCTATTTTCAAAATTAGAGGCTTGCACTACGCTTTTAGTATCTGTTTCAATAGCAAATAAATATAGCTGCAATTCCACCAGTTACCTTCTACATATTGCTAAATTTATTCTTTTGTTTGCTATACTCAATCACATTTAAGTGAACTACCTTAAATCACATTTAAGTGAGCTCAATTTTTAGTGTTTAATTAAAACAGCTACTTCAAAATTGACACTTGAATTTCTCCTATTTGCCCTTACAGTAAAATAAAGATTGTGATTCACCAAACATACCTTCTTGGTACAATGCTGGTTTTGTTAATGAACTCTAAATTACAAAGTCTACTATTATTGACCTTCATTCCTGGCTTATTAAAACTAATGTCCCTAGTGATATTACTTAAAGAATCAAATAATGTCCACAGGACTTACAATACCCCCACTAATCAGTGTGCCATATATTTAAAAATAAGAATCATTCTACTAAACAGACTACTCTGTTGCCAGATAACCATGAGATAATTCTAAGAAGTGTCTTTTATATTCCGCAGAGCAAAATGTTTCAGAGCTCTATTTATAATGCAAACTTTGGCCTAAGGCACTTGGAATCCTAAGGAAACATAGAAGTGTACTAAATATATGATATTACACGCATATGTATATATTATAATATGTAATAAGTAAAGACATTTCACTCAAAAACCACCTATAAATCAAAAATATATATCCTATTACAGTGTAATAAGAATGGTCCATGAATTTGAACTATGAGAAGCCATGCATCAAAGTTTTACAGTAACATAGCTGATTGCAGAACACTACCAGATAATGAATAACAGTAAAGTTCAATTAAAAATATGCTACTGTAGCACAGGAGTTAATAAACTTTGTCTTAGGGTTGAATTTAGGAGACTGACTAAACTTACTTTGACACTTAAAACAGAATTTACAGAGTTGAATCAACATGATTAGCCAGCATTACTCATTGAATCAACATGATCAGCCAGCATTACTCAATCTACTCAATCTATGATCTTCTAAAAAAAACCTACACTGCCATCAACAATTACAGGGGCTCCCATAATATGCTCCCATATAAAAAGCCAAACAACAACAACAACAACAACAAAAAACCTCCAGCATTTACAAATAAAATGAAAATGATAAAACATCTATTGAGTAAGAAATTGCCTTGGGTTCCTAAAGAAGGCTTAAAAGTGGAATATGAGTTTACCACACCACAGTACTACGTCTATGAAAAATACTATAACCACTCAAACTCCTAGAGCTAACAAATTACATCCTTCCTAGTGCTCCCGATAGCCAAGATGGAAAATGTAATAGATTACTTTGCTGAAAGTAGAACTTCCTTAATGAAGTCAAGAACATCACTGTTAACTAAATTTGAATACGGAATATAAAGATATACCTTTAGATTTGTAAGAATATATGATCATTATGTTCTTACTCTATTCTACTTTTGATCCTTGAGGTCATTCAAATCCCCTGGCTATTCTAGGAAAAATCTTAAGAGTTTTAAAGGAAAACTATTTAAGATTACCATCTTCAAGATAAATTGGCCTAGTAAGTGATGATTCCACAGTTACATAATTGGTTAGATGGCTCTGCCTATTAGGAGTCATTATTAATTGACAGAAAATTATGAATAAGTAAACATTTGTGTCATTTTATTCAGTAGGGAATCTTCCAATGTTTAATTTGATGATTTTACTTATTCTAGGTATTTGTTTGGCTAGTATTTACAGACAACTTCAGTCTACACACCTACATAAGAGATTTTTTGATAATGAAACCCTATGGCATTAGACTAAATGAGGTTAGTTTATCCAACCCAAAAGCCAAATTAGAGGTTTCTTATAGGTTTTCCTATACATAAGAAATATTTAAAATCCAGAGATGTCTTAGCTAAAATTCACTTAATAACGCTAAGACATTATATATTTTAATTGATATTTGTCTTTCAAGTTGGAAATCTTGACTATCAGTACATATTCTATAAATGCCCTATTAATGGAAAATTATTTTATTTTCAATATTAACCATGTAATTTAATAATGAAATATCCAAACAACACATTTTGTTGAGGTCAAGAAACCGAGTTATAAAAGAAGATTCGGTTGATATAACTTTAATCTTTTTCACCTCTGTTCAATTTCCCAGTTTCTAGTCAGAGTATGTAATTTGAAGCCATATCTCCCACACACATATCTAGAACACGCACAAGACTGTGTCTTGAGAATATTCCAATATCAAGTGCTACTGGAGTGTAAGTGGAGAAACAGGAACTCTCACTGCTGAAGGAAAGGCAAAATGAAGCAGTCACTTTGGAAGATAGTTTGGGAGTTTCTAATTAAACATAACTTTACCATTAGAGTCAGAAATCATGTTCCTACAGTATTATTCAAACGAACTGAAAGCTTATGTCCGCACAAAACCCAACACATATAGTAGCTTTATGTGTAAATTTGGAAACAACCAAGATGACCTTCATTAGGTGAATGGATGGATACACTGTATCCATTTATTGAAATAAAGTATTATTCAATGATAAAAAAGAGGCGAGTTATAAAGCTATTAAAATACATGAGGAAAACTTAAATGCACATTAAGTGAAAGAAGCCAGTGAAAAAGTCATATACTTCAACTCTATGACCCTCTGAAGAAAGCAAAACTACTGAGATAATACTCTGATAACGGACTACCAGGGGTTCAGAGTGGAGGTGGGACAGGCAATGAATACATGGAACATGGGGTATTTTAGAGCAGGGAAACTATTCTATATTACACTGTAATGGCAGATGATGACAATGTACATTTATCAAGTCTAGTAGGTTTGTGTAGCCCAAAGTGTGCATCCTAATATAAACTATGAACTTTAGGTGACAATACTATACCAATAATGAGTCAGTTGTAACAAATGTACCAAGCTAGTCAAGATTTTAAGGATATGAGAGACTGTGTGGGAGGCAGGCCAGGAAAGTATATGGGAACTGTGTACTTTCTTAGTAATTTTTCTGTAAACTGAAAACTCCTCTAAAAAGTCTATTTAAAAAAAAAATGAAGAACACTGTCTCAATTTATGTAAAACTACAAGGCTTAAATAATGTGAAAAGCAAGTACACAAATGTGTGACACTTCCACCAAAACAAGCACATGGTAACATTTGTGCTATGAAGCAAAAAGCAATAGAGATGATTTTAACATTAACAAATAAAATCTGAAATATTCTTACCTGTCCTGGGACTGCTCTTCATACATCCTCTCCTTGCCTTCTTTAAACAGTCTTATTGCCCGCTTTGACTTTTTCATTAAACTATCGATGTAGATTTTAAAATACTCATTTTCACTGAGTTGGGCAAGTTTCTGGTTGTCATCATATTTACTCAAAATAAGTCGCAAGTGCTGATATGTGTCAGGTAAAATATCAAGTATATATGGTGGGCTATTTTTCAACTGAAGTTTTGGATTTTGGCACAGTCTGACCTAAAAAAAAAATGGTAAAAATGAAACATTTTATGATACATAATTCATTGAAAAATATATCTAGCTATGTAATATTTCATTTCCATAATATGTTTATATTGAAATTACTACCTCTGATCTACAAGGAATGGATAAGCATCTGTATTTAATACAGAATTAGATCTTTTCTCCTCTTCCCATTCAGCATTTTCTATATCAAAAAATCTTAAGTTTTCATCCTTTCTTTTACAATGCCTATTTTTCAAGCACAATAGAAAGCTAATGTGCTAATTACTATATACCACTAATAGTCTCTTTAAAATAAAAGTGAGGAAACAGGCCTCTTCTGCTGGCAAGCAGTGTCTCACATTTAGGTGTATTTTACTACAGTGAGCTGCCAGCTGGTTCTTTCATAGATTTTTAATTAATGTTTTGGTGTATTGTTCCTAAACCCTAAGGAGAATAAAACAAAGAGGGACAATTTTAATAACCAAGTTATTAAGCAGTAAATGGGTGTCAGGTCAGAACGAGTCTTTTCCACCTGCCCAGATTATCTCCCATGCCCATAAGCACGTGTTACATAACGGTTCAGTCATTCCATCAGGTGCCTCCTGGCCACTGAGGCGTTCAGGGCTGCCTGCAGAACTGAAAATGCCTTCTGCTAACAAGCAAAAGTAGTAATTCAACTCCTATATTCACATCTACATGCTCACGGAGTGAATCAGAAGTAGATCAACCCATCTCATATTATGTAGCCCACAAACCAGGGCACAAAGATCCTCCAATCAAACAACTGTTTAATGAAATCATGTGAAATGTACCAGAGTATGCACAGTTTAGTCACAGTACTCTTGCAAAAGGTAACGGACATATGAGGGCAAATTTACTCAGATGCTAGCGAAGGAGAAACCTGAGGGTCTCCCAGATACTCAGCTCTTCTCTAGGGCCTTAACATGCTGCCTGTGAAAATTTTTCAGAAGCAAGGAACTTTACACAAACTTGGTTATGGTTCCTATATTTTTCCTGTATGATTTGCTTTTGGATACACTTAACCTCCTATTGGGAGGGAGCAGGCTTTCTTATGCATTTCTTGAAGCTGGCTAATGGGACTCTGAGTTAGAGATACATTTAGTTTGGCTTTAGGGGAGGGTACACGTGGGATATGCAGATATTTCTGTAAATTGTAAAATTATCGTTGGCATCGTGATAAAAGAATAGCTTCAGAATAAGAGGCATGCATAGTGCTGACTAGCCCAACATCTCACCTACAAAAAAAAAAAAAAAAAAAAAACTGCCTACCCAATTTTGTATTTTTGTACTTTTTTCTTTAAAAACATCCCTCCAAATTTTATAAAGTTTGAGTTCTATGAAAACACGGTATTCATAGAAGTGCCTAAGCCAAAGAGGAAACAGTGAACAATAATTTCAAGAATCACAAACAATAAGTTATGGAAGCAAAAAATGAGTGAATACTATCTCGCTTGCTTTCTTTAAGAAATAACCATGTCATATTTTGGTGGGGAGAAAAATCTGGTTCACTATCAAGCATGATCCCCTTACTTAAGACAACCAATTTTTCACATTAACTGAGGGCATTATCCTATCCTCTTGGTCTTTGAATAAATGCCTAGAACAGAATTAGCTAGCATACCTAAGAAATGGTTAAACAGTGGATTTGTTGATTGGCTCTAGAATACTTCATAATTATTTTTTACACATAAATAGTATGATTATATTGCCTTTTTAACTATTGAACTATACTAGTTTCAGTTCAATAACCCAAAAATATAGGCATAGTTTAAATATAAGAATATTATTTATCTTTCCTAATTTTTTTTTGAAAGGAAAGATGGTATCTAACTTATTTAATAATGCCTTATCTTTATAAAGCGATAGTTAAAAGGCCTGACACCTGCATCTAATCAGACAGGCAGTTCCAATCTACAGGGTAACTAAATCACACATATATCAATCACTGAACAAATCTTGCCTGAAATAGGTATAGTTTTCAATTCTTAAAACTAAAAGACAGTGCTCTGAGTAGATAAGCAAGTTCCAGATACTACCACCAAAATTCTACAGCAGACAGAGCTTAATTTCAGCCACATAAAACTTTTACAACCATCATAGACTGATACATTGCTGTCTATAGTTAGGGGAACAAGCAGTTTCAAATTTATTTTTCTCACTGGTGAATTTTTTAACTGATAAATAAAAATTTTCTTGTAGGTATTCAGACATTTTGATGTTTTCAGACATTCTAAACATTGTTTTACAACTATTTTAAATGTTATAGATTTTTAATTTACTGTTCTTTACCAGACCTCTTTTTCATTTGCTTTACTAAACTATATTTCTCTCCTGGAATTTATTGCTTTATTTGGTAAAATTGTATGAATAACTATTGTATTCCAGATACTGAGCTTAGTGCCAAGGAAATTACAGATGACTAGAACATACTTTCTCCCTCAAGGAGGCTGGCAGAAGAGACCTAGTTCTCTATAATTAACTTAGGAGCAATGTAATTCTTGCTCTAAGGGATCTCAATAAAGATCCTGTTCAATCCATTCATTTTCAGATAAAAAAACTAAGTACTACAAAGATTAAGGGACTATTAAAAAATCATTAATTCAACACAAGAGCCTGCATCTTCTGGATCTCAGGCTGATCTGCTTTCTGACTATATCACAATTTAATTAGAATTAGGCATACAATTAATGACCCCTACCTAAGTTCATTTACATTTTTCTTTTATTCCACTTGCAAATCTACATGAAATTCAGGATCCATTTGTTAATTTTACATACAGTTGTTTCAGGCACTGTTACAGGCTTTAGGGAACACAAGGAGGAATAAATCATAGGCCTGTCCTCAAGGAATTTTCCAGTGAAAAAGACTGGTGACTTTAAAAAGGAATTATGGGAAAATTTAAGTCTCTAATGGAGGTATTTACAAAGTGCTAGAAGCAAAAAGCAGCAGCTCACTCACAGCTACATGGGAGTATCAAGAAATGCATACCTATGCTTGCAAAAGGAATATTCCAGGCAAAGAGGTTGCTCAAAGAGAGGAGCCAATATGTCATCTGGAGGGAGCAGGAAGCACAGGAAGCCCTTAGGTGAGAGTCCAGCAGATTTGAAATAGGCCAGAATCAGTTCGTCAAGGCCCTTGTAAGCCACACAGTTTTCCAAAATCACATTAGGAAACGAGCAACAAACAATGCTGTACTATGAGTTTGCAGTTCATCTGTTGGATTAGTATTACACTCTGTGATTTATGACAGCTCCAGCTGAAAATGAATAACCCTACACTATTGCTATGACTTCAAAGCAGGTCAAATTCAATTCAATTCAATAAATATTTATTGAGTGCCTGCTATGTGCAAGGATCTGCAAAAAGTCAGGGAAAGAAAAATTGCTTTTCTAAAAACATTATATGAAGGAGAAAAATCAAGCTTACCACAAAGTTCAAGTTCAAATTCAAATGACTTAGACCTCTTCTACAAATAACTAAGTTGCTCCCTAGAAAGCTCACAGAAGAGCTTTCACAATGAAAAAAAATCTGCAGTCACATTATATAATGATGAACTTTTTAGGGCACTGACTAGTACATAAAAAGACTGGTTCACAAGCAATGTTACTCTTCACTTGTTAAGTATACGACAAAGAACTTAATATTGGAACTAGGCTGAAAATGCTGACACTGTCATTAACTCAAGGATATATGAGGACAATGAAGACCAACAAGACCAACTCTCCTTTTGACATGACAATACTAAAACACAGAAACAGAGCCTAGCTGACTCTACTGCTCAGAAGCCTGATCTGGAGATACCAAGTCTAATGGAGACGGTCATGCACTCTCCATAATAATTTAAAATCGCCCATTGTAGTTGTTTACATAGATTTAAACATTTTAAGCAGATCTCTCTATATAAGCCTGCATTGTTCACATACATAAAATGTGTGATTAATTATACCTACCATATATATAAAATGTAACATGGTATTTACTAGTGTTGTAAGAATTATTCGTGAAATACCCTTGCTTTTAAAGAGTATTCTGACTTAATAGAATCTCTAGTCAAAAGGTAACAAGAGATATTTCTAGCCAAAGGTTAACAAATAGCTATTTAAGTAAGCTAACATACTATGTGCTAACAAGATTCAAAGCACCTCTTGAAAAACATGAAAAAAATTCTACTATGCAAATGGAAATATCAAGTAAGGAACAGTCCCTGTATTACCATAGACCACCCTTACAACACACCTTACTTCGTGGGACATTCAGCTGTAAAATCAAGTAATGTACCTGCAAGGTGAAAATCAAACATTTTTTAAAGATAATAAGGAAAACCTGAAAAAATCCCCCTTCTCTTTGTTCTTCATTTAAATGTTATGAGGTTCCTTATTGCTGTTACATAAATGTCTTTATAAAAAGTATCTGTGAGGTTTTTCTGGTTCTTTCCACTTTAATTTGGAAAGTCATGACTACGTATGAAAAAGTATAAAATACATCAGTATAAAATGTAATATAAAAATCATACAGAATATATAAAATGTCATATGTTACATATAATTTTATGTTAAATAAAACAAAATTACTGCTACATACACTTGGGCAAAACAATAGGTTAGCATATAAAATTAGTTATGACTCTAGTATACAGGTTTTAATAACATTTGGGGCGGAGGGTACTACCAATTCCTGTGGTTTTCAATGAACGTTCCATTAGAAGATTGATATAAGAACCATGAAATAACTGACTGGTTATAATTAACTAGTCACAACTAGTTTTATAACTAATTATAGTTAAAATATAAATTGTGTATTTGTTTTTCACTGTTTGCTTCCCAATGAGAAAGGAACTTCCTTGAGGGTGGAGTGACAGCTAGCTTATCTATCTGTCCCTATCACCTGGTACAGAATACTTGATGTGCAATAAATATTTGATAAGGGGAGGAGGAACAGAAAGAGGAGAGGGAAAACCATAACAGGTAAAGTAATTTTACAAATGATATATCCGCAATGAGAGTAAATAAATCAGACAAAGAGAACCCCCACTTTGGAGGAATAATTATGACTTCTTTTAGCATAAAGTTTAACATAAAATTCTTACTACATGAAACCTTTAAAAAGTTGTTTGTGGGTTCTCCCTGGTGGCACAACAGGTTAAAGCACCACATTATGAAGCTCTCCAAAGCCACTGCAGCACAAGTTTGAATCCTGGCCAAGGAGTCACCCACATGGCGCAGCAGACCTCTCCTAACCACTCCTCTCTGTGGCTCCCCTCAGCAGTGTATTTTAGTAGATCTGCCTGTTCTGCTCCCCACTCTGTCTCTGGTGAATCCTCTCACCCACCAAACCTCTGGCCTATACCCTAGTGTGTAACCATAAATAAATATTTTTTTTTAAAGTCATTTTTGTAGAAAATAAAGTTAAGCCTAGATCAGTACTTCTCATGTGGAATCAGTCAGTATCTTAGTACTTCAGCACTTAGCATGTGTGCAATCTTTTGACAAATAGAATATTAAAGTAATAACTACTTTTGTAGTGCAAACTGACTGGAAGACAGTTTGCATGAACTTAAAGATATTTAAATATCAGTATAAAATTTTGTTGCCTAGATTTTAAAATGCTTCTTTCTTTACTAGGAAAACTCCAAAAACTTATATCTTTAAGAAAGAAAACTTCAAATATATATCTAAGCAGACTAGATAAAAATAGCACTGTGGCACCATTTAAATCTACCTGTTCTTAGCGCTTCCCTCCTTCATTTAAAGCCAGGTTTGCAAAGCCTCAATAATTTCCTCCTCCTCTCTATTTTCAACCCTCCCCCCTTTATACACCTCCTTCCACTCAATCCAGAAGTTCTACAGCACCCCCCGCCACACACACGTTACACTCAGATAAAACCCTAAGTTATCTATTAGAATTTTCTTCCTTTTCACTAGCTGTCACATAGTTCTAGAACAATTTCCAAGTAATTCACACTCTCTTTAATCCAGCCCATCACATATATTGAAAGCACTCTGAAAGGTCCACAGTAACTTCTACTCATGAAATTGAGGTTTTAATTTTCTTCCTGCTTGTTTTTCTCTACCTGAGTTTGAACTTAGCTTTCTCAGAACCTGAAACTATCCCCTATTGAAGCTGTTCCTATGCAGTAAATGAAAATGCTCTAAATCTTTTCCTACTTCTCTCTTCACTGTTCTTTGCAGGACTACCTTTTCTTCACTATCATCTAATTATAGTTACATTCCCCAACACCAAATATTCCAATGTCCAAGTTTTCCTGATTCGCACCATGAATTCTGTCTTATCAATCGTTTCACAGTTCCATAATTTGAAATGCTATCATTATGGCATAGCTACCAAACTTATGTCTGTACTTTCAATGTCTCTCTTGAACTGCACATTCAATTTTCTGTCTTCAAAATGGATTTCACTCTGGCATATCAAACTTACCATTGCCAAAAACAAGCTTATCAATGCATCAATGGTCAAGCTTCCTCTTTTTCTTCCTATGTTCCTTATCTCATTAAGGGCATCACTGCCTTCAGAGTCAACTAGGCTGAAAACCTCAAGAGCCACTTTCACTTCACTTCCCTTTCATTCTCTATCACTAAGGGACACCAAAACCTGCATATTTTCCTTCAAAATGCCTCCCACATTTTAGCCAACAGTTGCTATACCTATAGTCAGTTCTCTAGCTCAGTTCTTTATTATTTCTTCCCCAATCTGTTTTAATTTTTCCTGATCATCATTCCCAGCTTTAAGTTTCTTTTCTTTTAATCCATGCTTTATAGTGTCAAGAGACTAATCTATCACAGCATGGTGTTGACTTTTTCCTCACTCTACAGATTTTAGTGGTTCTCTACCTGCTATATAAAGTCCAGGTTCCTTGACAGAGTAATTGAAACATTTTTATCTTTCTACTTACCTTATTTTACTCAATAGTTTCCCTCTACCTAGCATTAATTTGGCATAAGTACACTGCTTCACTGGAATCCAAACACTCTCCAAAAAACATCAGGATGGCACCTCCACCAAGCTGTATGTATATCAACTTTTCACCCCTAGCAAGGAACATTCACCTCTGACCTGTACTATGTCACACAATCCAGTCATACTATATAGAACTTACTACCTTCCACTTTATGGCATGGTCATTTATGTCTATCTTTCCATAGTTGGGATTTGAAAAATAAGTGCTGGCTGAAATCAACAGACACACCATATAGACTCACTTTGAAAGAAAGGAAGTTGTCGAAGGTGGAGGACTATGGGTGTCTTGGTGGCAAGTGTGGTGTGGTTAACATCACTAAAGAGGTGTGAACCTATAATTCTCAATCATATACCCTACTGTAAACCTCTATTATCTCTAAAAAAATACAACTGAAAATAAACAATATGCGAATAGTAAAAATGCTATGAGTGAAAAGATTACTGATTAAGGTTTCAGTTAATGTACACCTAATATCAAAAGGATAAGCCAAAGTAAGCCTTGGTAACACTCCCTTAAATCTTTCACTTTATCAAAAACTTTTCTGAGAAGTGACAAACAGCAAACTTTGGGATCACTTCATTTACCTCAGCACAAATTCAAAGTCTAACAGTATTAAACAAAATTATCATTCCCTATCTAAGCCCACTAAGTAACCATATTTCTGCAAATATGGAAAAAAAATCCAAAAGGAAAAGGAAATGTGTGAAGAATAATTCAAACAAATAGTATTTCCTGCTGTAAAAATGCAAACAACATGATAGTCCAAAAGCAACAAACACAGCAATAGGCATACAGACTCTAAATTGGTACCCTGGAGACACGAGGGATTCAGAGACGTGAGAAATTCACTTAGAAAAGAACATTTACTCATATTATCTTAAAAACCTTCATACAATTCAAGCATTTTTAATTGATAAATTTGAAAAGACATTATGGTCACAGGGATATTAGAAAGGTATAAAATTAATTATATTTCAAACTTCACAATGTACTAAATGCACTGAGGAGGAAAAGCAGGAAAAGGCTCTTTGGCATCATCACTTCTTAAATGCTTTTAAAACTCTTTCAGTAATGCAATTTCATATAAATGACAAGGACAGCAAGACAAATAAGTAGGTAGGTACTCAGTTTGCTCCATTCTTTGGCATCAATTAATTATTTTTAATTTCCTGAACATCCATGTATGCTAAGTACATTTAGCATTTATTAGAAGGGAAATTGTTTCTTATAGTTTCCATCACCTGGCTAAGACGCTTGTGAGAACCATGCTCAGGAACCTCACATTAATAAATTATCATTCCTACTATACTGATTAGCAGTCATTTCCTTACCATCACCTCAGCATTTCCAACCAGAGTACAGTAATACCGTTCCTAAAGGGATTGGCCAGCAGGACCCAGACAGACAGTTGTCTGACAGTGGCCAGTAAAACAAAGTGGATGCTGGCTACTTTGCTGCCCCTGTACTTGTGTGAGTCTGTATTACAGTCCTTTTCATATTACAGGGCAATTATCCATGTGTATGCCTGGCTCTCATGCTGCTCTCCGAATTCCTTAACAGTTCAAGGGCAGAGTTGTGCCATGTAGAGCTTTGCATCCCCAGTTAATAAGCACTTCACAAGAACATAGCAGGCCCTCAATAAAGTTTATTAAGTGTTTAAGAAACCTCATCTCTGTAACAGATTCCACATTTCAGGTGTATTTCAATCAAGCTGTACCTTCAAGGAGAGCAGTTCTAACACTATCAAATAGACAACCACTGACTTGAAAAAGATTTAGGTCAGCTATTGACTTACACAGACACAGCAAGAGTCAGAAAGCATGTTTTAATGGGATGCTTTGGGACATGCTACTATTCTCTTTCTCAACAAATGCACAATGCTAACTCTGTGCTATCGATGTTTTGTTACAAAATACTTTACATCTTACAGAGAACACAACCAAGCAATTACTCTCTCTTACTCCGAGTGCCCTTGTATAAAAAGCCTGCCCTCTGAAAACATAACAATTTACTTGAAACTGGAATCTCAGTTGACCCTTTTAAATTCCAGAGGTGAGGGAAGGGTGAAGCAACTACATACTCCCCCTATAACCTAAAAGTGCATCTTATCCTCTGTGAAGTGAGTTATTTTACTTGTAGGTCGTTGAGACACTCTGAAATTGAAGCTTATTTTCATATTTTTATGTCTAACACCTACAATGTTGAAGAGGGTTCACAAAGGAAACAAGTTAACTAAACATTTAACCCTTCCCTTTGTGTAACTACCAGTTAAACTTGAAAGTTGCTATTTTCTGTTATTCACAGACTAAACTCACTTTATTGCAGTTATTTTACAAAACAGTTAGGTAATGTGTCGAGGGAATAACTTTGGACTAATAATAAAAGTCCTGATGTAATCACCAGGACAATGTTGATATTATGAACCACTTCCTTAACCACTGACAAAGAAGAAAAAAGATAAACAGATGTGGGGGATGTTTCTGTATCATAATATTAAATAAAATATACTTATAATTACTAATTATTGTAATTACTGTAAGATAGCAATAAACATACTGAACTCTTTTATAATGACTTATGTGATGTCTTTCCTCAAAGTTCACAGATAAATTAAAAAATGAACATGATTTTCACCCTTTAAAATAATGAAGACACATAAGAAAAGCCCTACAATGTGCCAATGCCAATATCTGCACCCAAATGCCACTAAGTAGAGACTGCAGATAATAGATTTCTTTATGAGTCAAGTTTCTCCACTGGAGAAGCTAAGCCCAAATACCCAAGTTAATAAAATAAGCAATGGCAAAAACGTACTTATCAAATAACCATGTATTTTACCATAACCCATGGTGAAATAATTAAAAGTGGATAAAACTTATGTTAACAATCAGTTACAGACCAAAATTAGGCACACATATTTTAATGTTTCAAAAAGAATGACATTCTATTAACTATGGCTCACCACTTCCTCATATACATCTTTTTCATTTGATTCTAACGCTCACTCACAAATGTATAAATTCTGACCACTCAGAGAAAAGGGTTGGGGAGGAAAGAACAGGTCCAGGTAGAATCTGGCCTATGTCTGGCCCATATACATAACAGAGAACTCAGGCAAAAACTTTCAATTGATTCTCTCCACCCAACTAATGACTAAGGCAATGAGAGTGACCTTGAAGAGCATACTCTTCAGAAAGCAAAGATAGCTGGTGCAGGGTCTGCCACAAAGCTGCTATTTTCCCAACTACATATTCCTCATTCCTAAGTATCCAATGCTAAAATCAAAACCTGACCTCAAGCAGCAAGTTGCAATCTTCTGACACTATGAGATCATTCTGTCTGGAGTACTTTAATATAACAATGTGAATGAATTGGCATAAGCTTAAATAGGTCACACTAAAGCCAAAAAGTAAGGATATTTACCTGGCAAATATATTCTGGCTCTGCATGTAGCAGGCCTTTCCCCAGACCATCAACCAAAGGATGATAGTAGTTACCCTATCTGTACTTTCCATAGGACAAATGTAAAGAAAATAAATCTTATCACCTTCCTACACTGTTGATACCACTGAGGGTGGCTTTTTGTGGCACGTATTTGCACGTAATTACAAACTAAAGGTAACTGCTACCAAATCTTTTCATAGACTTTTTTTTAAATATATCCCTACATAAGGAACTTTTCTTAAATCTCCAGTCTTCCAGTTATAAAGACATAAAGATATCAAGATCCCTGCATCCATAAAGTTCATTAGCCCTAAATATCTATGAAATAAAACCATAAGATGCTACGAACATTTCCCTTCAGGGGAAGCTCCACACATCAAGTACATATGTCTCAGTGCTACTAATTTCCTATCTTTGTCAGTAAGATAGGTTTCCTCACTAGACCCCTGGAATGGATTCCAGTTGCTCAGACTTCTCTGTTCAATCAGCTTGATTTCTAATTGTGAAGTTGCACTTCATATGAAAGCAACATGCAGAAACCACAGAGGTTTCTTATACTCAGCACCACTACCTCCATCATAAATTTTCCTTTCATAATAAACAATGTGCAATCGAAAAGGTTTCCTGTTTCAAAATGGAATAGAAGATGAAAGAAACTGTAACTATGCCATTAACAACAACACAAAAGTTTCTTAATGAAAATGAATTCTCAAAGATGAAAATGGAAACTCTTTCAACTACTGTTTTCTCACTTAAAGATAGAACTTGTTCTTTTCCCTGTAAATATTTTCAACAGCATATATTGCAACTGTCATGGTAATCCAACAGACTTTTCTCAAATTACTTGTTAGCACTCTTGCTACTAACAGCAAGACACTTGATAGAAGAACAAACATTTCCAAACTATTCTATGGTCATGCACCAACAAAAAAAAAGCAGTCAACAGTAAAACTTTGCATATCTGACTCATATAGAGGAACTCTGAACTTAAAGACTAGGACAAAAGATTAAAAAAAAAAGCAAAAAAAAAAAAAACTTTGCTGTGAATCCAACTTTTCAAAACAGAGTGGATGTAAGAAAATGAATATGCAATTTGAAAGATGTTGCCATACTGTAATTATTACTAACAGCATAAGTAAATCTGGATGATTTATCTGGATAAGTAAGTCTACCTACAGGCATAGTAGGCTAAAACTTACCACTTTGTCCATGAGTTTCCAAGTTTTCTCTACAGTCCTGCGATCTGCTGCTGCTTGCTTAGGGGGTCCAACTGCATCCTGAATAGCATCAATAATACCCAAAATTCGCCCTTTTCGGGGGTTTCCTCCTCGACCACCAGGATTTCTGCCATTCATAGAGTTTGCCATCTGGAATCTTAGTTCTTTGAAAAGAAAGAAAGGTTAGTTGGTCATGAAAATTATTCCCCAACAGAAAAGTGAACAGGTTGACTTGTACCTGCTGCAATAGTAAGAAAAAACTAAGGGTCCCAGATCCAACTCTGAATAGCAAGAGAATTTGCACTCTCAATCTTTCACACAGTAGGTTTGTAAGCAGACTCTAGATCTGCTTTTGAAATACTAGGAGTTAAAATATCTATGTGCCTGAGTTCCAAGTAGCTAAAACTTGATTAATACCCAACTCATAATAACAAAACCAACTTACAAGCGTTTCCTCTAACTAGGCAAAATAATGTTCTCACCCTTTCTGCCTCAACCCCAACTCAAAATACTAGAACTGAAGTACCTAGGAACCTTTTGAGAGCCTTATTCAAAACCTCACTTTCACTCAGATTTCCCAAAGTTATATAAACGTTAAGCATTATTCTACACAAGCATAAGAGGCAGGTCGGTTGTCGACAAAGGTTTAGGACTTGGGTTTTCTATGCCAAAAGCACCAAATACAGACACATGAACAAGAACAAGCGAGTGCCCAGTTCTTTAGTCACCTCAAGTTAAGAGCCAAATAAACCAACAAACGACCCAATTTAAAAAGAGGGTGAGAAACTGACAAGAGCGGACACAGGAAGAGCGTTCACTTCTTTTACTCCTGGCCTTTTACCCAAGGAGGTGGTAGGTGGTGGAGGGGGGCCGAGGGGTGATCAAAGCTTTGTTATGGGACGTTGTGCCCCTTGCCGGCTTAGGCCCCTCCCCGGCCACTCTCGGACCTCTCAGATTGGGATGGGGGGTAGGTGGACAGAGAAAGGACAAAGTATTCCCCTCGCGCCTCCAGCAAACCGCAGCCCAGTCAGTCCCTGGCGCACAGTTTGTGGCTCCCCGGTGGACGAACCTCCCAGAATCATCTGCAATCATAGCGACCCGTTTCCCTTTACTCCTTCTTTCTCCTCCCCCGGCCCTGCCCGGTTCCGGTCTTTAAATGCCCCTCTTCAAAATGTGACTGTGACGGAGGCGGCGACAGCAGCTGGAAGCCGGGGCAGTCCCTTCTTCCTTCGTGGCTCGCGCCTGACTGACCCCGGACCCCAGATCCGGGGGAAAAAAAAAAAAAGGCGTTGAGACTCCCCTGCGCCCCCTTCCCTCCTGTACTCCCCGAGCCGCAGCTGCCCAGAGACACGCGTGTGCGCGGGGTCCTACTCTACATACACGAGCCCAGTGCGAGGGCAGCCGGGCGGGGAGTGTGTAAACGCCGTAAAAGCACGCTCCCGAAGGAGCAACCCACAGCACAGAACACCGACACAGCAAAACGCAACAATTACCGTCAAGATAATCCACACCCGCTCTCCCCTCCCGCCCGACTCTCGGGGAGGCCGCGGGACGCCGCAGCAGCACTAGCTGGAGGAGGAGACCACTCGCTGGACACCCCACCCCTGGGTAATACACTCTCAGAGACACAGGCGCGGGGCGGAGCCAGGGCGGGGCCGCGCGCAGCTGGGCCAATCCTGTGCGCCCCTGCACTGCCTGACAGCGGGTGGCACCAATGGGCGGGAGACGCCCGCCCTCCTTGCACTGCCGCCGGGTCCACGTCTTCTACAGTACACAATGGCTCCGAAGGAAGGCCCGCTCGCCACACGTCCCAAATGGAAAGGGACTCAGAGGGAAACGGGGGCGTTCGACTCACCCGAGGGCGAAAGTGGAAACGGCAAAGGAAATGGGAGAGAGGATACAAGGCACTGGAGAAATGACCAATGAGGAGTGGGCGAGTGGGCGTGAGCATTGGGAGCGGGAGCCAAAGCCGACTGACCTAAAAGGCGGGACTTCCTGCTTCGCTTACCTTCCTCGTCTTTTGTTTCATAGCAACAGAGTAGTGGCTGGGAGGGTGTTGCTTCTTTACTATGGGCGGATCCAACACTGAAGAATTTCATCTCCCTAGGGCTGCCAAACTCTTACACCAGGAGGGCAGCCAAGCAGGTCTAAAGCATTGCTTCTTGCTGGCTATCAAAAAAGAACATTAGTCACCAAGCTTGTAAGATGAAGTATAAACCTCTTAGAGAGTAAATTAGGGCTAACACCTGCATGCCAACCAAAACTTCCTAATTTCTGAGAGTTTCCCTTTAATTCTTACTTCTGTAGGCATTGCAGATCAAACACTAAATGGATGCAAAAGCAAGTAGTTGATAATGCTGGCCAAACAGTCCCTACTAACTTTGCCAGGACAATCAAGAACGAGACCATGGGAACTGCTAATATATGCTCTGCACCTTGTTTTTAGAATAAGTTTCTGCATAAATGACTGATATTTTGTCTGCGTCACCTTTAAAGTACAAAGATCTCTCTCCACCTCACTAACAAGCTTATTTTATCTGCCATTCTATCCCAGCATTTTTAAATTTCTCTCTCTGTGACTCCATCCTTATGCCTTTAGAAAGGTCCACATCCAGCTAGAGTATTTTTAATTAAAGTTTGATTGCTATTAACGTTATTTTAGTTTAAGGTGTACAGCATAATGATCAGATAAGATTTTGTATACATTGCAAAACGATCATCACAATATGTCTATTTCCCATCTTAGTGACTTTCAAATTTGCAACATCATGCAACTAATGAGTCTACAAGCTGTGTATATTACATTTGTAATTTATTTTGTAACAGGATGTTTATACCTCTTGATTTTCTTCATCTATCTCTCTTTCTCGCTTTCACACAAACACTCCATTTCTCTTGTAACCAATCTTTTCTGATTTTTTGGATTCCACATGTAAGCGTATGGATTATTTCACTTAGTGGAATACCCTCAAAATCAGCCTAGTTCTCATGAATGCAAAGAGTTTCATTCTTTTTTCATGACTGAGTAGTGTTCCTGTCTATGTGTGTGTGCTGCATTTTCTTAACCCATTCATAGATGTACCTTTTGGTTGTTTCTACAGCTTGTGTATTGTAAATAATACTACAAAGAACCTATGTATATTCAATGAACATATGTATGTTTGAATTCATCCTTTTTTTCCCTCTGTAAATACTCACGGTAGAGTTGTTATTTCATTTTGGTACTTCAGTTTGTAGTTTTTGAAACACCTCCATATTGTTTTCCAGAGATTTTGTCAATTTACATAGTCACCCACAGTTCACAAGGGCTCACTTTTCTCCACATCCTCTCCAACACTTGTTATTTTTTATCTTTTTGATAATAGTGATTCACATAGAGATGGCATAATAGCTCACTGTGATTCTTATTGCACTTTCCTGATACTAGTGATGCTGAACATATTTTCATGTCCATGTTGCTCTTGTATAACTTCTTTGGATAACTATCCAATTCTTCTGCATATGTTTTAACTAATTCTTTATTGAGTTATTGATTTGGTCCTTTTGTTCTTTTTATAAAGGAGCTGATCAGCTTGTTCCAGAACTTTTCCATAAAGTTATATATTTGGGGTATCCAAGAGAGGAGCTGAGTCATATGCCACCATTTTGAGATTCCTCTCACATCTAATCCTAAAAGGAAAAATTTACTGTGCTGGACCCTTCTTTCAATAAGATCATAAAATAAGATTCATTATATGAGTGTCCTCTACTTCTATTACAGTCAGTGCTCCCATAGATGTTATTATTGCTCTGGATTATCAAGCTTTATGATTTTCTGCCATATTGAAAGTACTGAACAAAATTTATACACTAAGTTTCTCAGATCTTGTGGCATTTTAATGTCTAAAACATGTATTCCTTTTTTTCTCTAAACAATGTTTCTTAATTATTCTCACCTCTTTCTAAATAATCATTTAGGTGCCTTGATTATAACTGTGTTGTTATAAACAAACTTTATTATAAACCCCTAAATTCAGATGATTAAGATTTTATAACAGGAAAAACAGGTGATAAAATGTGGTCTAGGAATTAATTTTCTTTTCAATTTTTATGCCAATAACTAAAACACTGTTTCTTGTTTTCACATTTTGTTTATCTCTAAATGCGTTGGTGTCTCCATAGCTCCTCCAACCAGGTATGTCTCTTTTACTCATAATAGCAGCAGCTATATTTACTAAGAAGAGAATGCAAAAGGGAAAATTGTTTGGCTTACATTTTTTTTTTAAATCTAAATAGAATATAAATGGTATAAAAGGTTTTTCAGCATGTAAGAAAACTGTGACTTAAAAGAACATTCTTGTAACTAAATATATTTCTCGTATTTATTTCTAAATAAGTGTGGAATAAGTAAAATACATGTCACAACATGTTACATTCCTTCGGTATTAGTTTTGCAACTGGAAGAGGTGATGTGGGTATAAGTGAAATGGTCAGGATCTTATGCCACTGGCTTCTGTGGCTCTCACCAGTGGCCTTGACTGTGCTGATGCAGGACATGCAGGGGAACATGGGCTCTGGCACGCATGCCTGATAGTGGACACCTGGATTATGGTGTGGACACGTGTTATGCACACACCTGAGCCTGGAGGCCACCGCCCACTCTGGATTGCCTCACTACATGCCGTGTAGAAAGATTAAAAGCCTGGAAAAGACACTGAGGGCTCAGGGACTCTCCTTTGTCCTCTCGGCCCTGCCGCCTACCTGACTACACTGATACAAATTAAGATTGTGGCATATGGCTGCTCACACACACAAATGCACGCACATGCATGCACACATTATATCAAGAAATTACAGCTTTGTTCTCAACTATATTACCAAACCCATCTGAAGTCCAACTTAAGTTCTGATGGAGCAGGATTTTCATTTGAGCTCATCTTAAGTCCAACTTAAGTTCTGATGGAGCAGGATTTTCATTTGAGCTCAAACTAAGAATCAGGGTTTGGGTGAGGTTAATGAGCTTATGGGACTACAGTCCTCCCTGCAAACTATTAGCATGATTGATGTGTAGGAGGAAATCAAGACTTGTTTGGCAAAACTAGCCCAGGTGCCTCTCATGGAGACATAAGAGATTGAGCACAACAAAGGACATGCTGAGGGGCTAGAAAAAGGAGCACAAAATAATGTTTTCATAGGCAAGCTGGTGACAGATTTAACTAGAAATAGTCTCCTGACAGGGCAACTCAGTCTTCCACATGAACTCCTTATCCATGGACAGCATGGTAATTTGTAACCTAGGGAGAAATTGTGAATGGAGTCTTTATAGGAGGGTAGTGTTTTCCTGAAACATTCTAACATAAGGCAGAAAGAAGGGAAGGTTCTTACCTGAGTCTTCCAAGTACTGCAGCAGCTAGTAATAGGAACAAACTGATTAAGACCACATAGGAGACTGACTGGGGGCTCCAGAAAAGACTAGGGAACTTTGTAGCAGAGGTAGTAAGATATTTTTTAGAGGGAGCTATGAACCTGATATTTGTTCTCACTGGCTGGTGTCATTTGGGGAAATGCAGGTTATAGTCCTGTATTTAAACACAGGGAAAAAAATTTTAAGGCAGGTATTTTGATCAAATACTTAGATATTTTCATCCAGAATGTTCAAAATTATTCATTCCCCCAATATCGTTGGTGGTAATGGCCAAAGGTAAGCAAGCAACGCCTTTAATACATTTCTATCCTAAAGTCTCAGTTGAACAGTTCCACATCTTAAATATGTGTGTGTGTGTGTGTGTGTGTGTATACTCAAAATTAGTTCCCTGTAATTTTCTTCCCCAGACATTTATCAATCCAAGATCAGATAATGATTTATTTGGCAGTTATTCTTTGTAATATAGTTTATACCAGTGTTCTAGCGATTATAAAACTTAGAATACTTTGAAACATTTCCTTTGCACTACCATTGCATTCTTCATATCTCCTTAGTATTTCTTCATTCCCATAATATATTTTATTTCAGAAAAAGGTATGGATAATTTTCTTGTCCCTCGAGAGTTTATGTGAAGAATGCAAAATTTGATAAAATTTATCAATAATTTTGCTATAATCTCTACGCAGTTTGACTTGTTCTGCATTTTAGCACTGAATTTTCATTTCATTTTCTTACTGCTCTCCAATGTGACAATATTTTTAGTTAAATAATATTAGTTTACAGTAGTGTACATTTTTCCTTTAAGAGATAAATGCAGAATTTCAAAGCTATA
Organism: Condylura cristata; assembly: GCF_000260355.1. Taxonomy (NCBI): domain Eukaryota; kingdom Metazoa; phylum Chordata; class Mammalia; order Eulipotyphla; family Talpidae; genus Condylura; species Condylura cristata. The sequence continues at coordinate 44,386,111 of NW_004567104.1, read as the reverse complement.
GGAATCTTGGCAGTGATTATATCATTTGCCTTAGCATATATGAAAATTGGCTAGTTTATCCAGGATTAGAAGGCCCTAAAAATATAGGTATTAAACCCAAATTCATGAGAGATTAATGTGTGGCATAAAAATCATGTAATTATATGAGAAATGTAATTACTAATCAGATCCATATTAATATAGATCAATTATGTGTTCACTTTTGTTTTTAAGCCAGAAAGTTTCAAAATGAACGTATAAATCAGAAGCAAAGTGGGCTCTCCCTGGTGGCGCAGCGGGTTAAAGCGCAGGGCACTGAGAAGCTTAAGCCACTTCCGCATGAGTTCGATCCCCGCCTACCCCGGAGGAGCTCCACAAGGTGCAGCAGACCTCTCCTGACCCGCCCGCTGCTCCCCTCAGCAGTGTACTTCGTCGATCTGCCTGTTGGTCTCCCCACTCTGTCTCTGGTGAATCCTCTCACCCTCCGCATCTCTGGCCTGTACCCTAGTTCTGTATGAATAAATAAATAAATCTTAAAAAAAAATCAGAAGCAAAGTACCTATAGAAGTTACACTAATAATGGTAATAAAGATCTAATATATATACTCAAAATTACTAATATATATATACTCAAAATTACTTCCTACAAAAAGACTATCTTCAATTACAAGTTTCCCATCCCTAATGTATAAAACTATACTTTTCTATTTTAAGTATCTTCAACATTTTGGGAAGTGACATCTATTAGACCAATTATGACTTCCAACAGCTCATTCACCCATTTATTCAACAATTCATTTTAGAGAATCTAATGTACCCCAAGAGTTATGCTAAACATCATGAATACAAAGGTGACTAAACACCCGTCCTTGTTTCCAAGAAGAGCCCAGAAACATAAAGATATCAATATAAATAAAAGTGGTAAAGGCAATAAATTCTGTAGGAAAATATCTGTATGAAAAGCCCAAGAATGGCACCTACCTCAGCTTAGAAAAACTGGCTACTGAGTTAAGACTTGTGAAATAAGTTGAATTAACATTTAATCATGAAATATGAGTTCCAATCAGAGGAGACCTTATAATCCAGGGCATCTGAGAAAGAAATTATCTCTGTTTGCAGTATGCACAGGGAAATAGAAGGTCCATCTTGTGGAAAGCAGAAGGGTAAATACAAAGCAAAAAATGTCATGTGACAAATAAATTAAAATATATGTCCCATTGAAGAACCTGGATTTGATCCTCTTAAATATATAGCTATTGAAAGATTTTAAATTATGGAGAGTATACAGGATTAGAAGAGCAAGAGAAGTGACACTGTAATATTATTATTTCAGAATATTCACTCTGCTGGTTGGGTTGATAACAGGCTAGAGAGAGCTATTTTAAGGGCAGGTGGCCAGTTAGGAATATGTAATAAATGATGATGAGGATTGAAAATGGAAGAGTAGTAATGGAGGTAAAAAATAAATGACATGTTTGAGAAATATTGGGGAAAGAGCTTTCCAATGCTCTCTGTCCATTACAATAACAAATGTCCAGGCTCCACTCCCAGAGATGCTGTTTTGATTGATCTATGATAGCAGTAAAGCTCCCTAGGTGATCCTAATTAGCATCAGAAGCTGAGAACCAGATTAGTTAATTTAGCCATCACTGGTAATTGCAGAAATAGGAAACATGCAGAGGATTAGAGGTTAAGAATGATGGCCAATATTCTAATTCTAATGACTTGGTAAAAGACAGCCTCAAAAACTAGCATAGAGAATATCAAAGAACAATCTATTTAGTGGAAAGGGGGAATGAGTTCACCTTTCAAAATCAGAAGTTTTAGCTAATTATGGAATAAGTAGAAAATGTTTAACTAGATGATTGGATATATAAGATCACAGAACTAGGAATACTGAGAAACAAGTAGACCCTGAATTCTTAAGGTGAGACACATGAAATAAAACAAGCATGCACTGAAAATTAAACCCTCAAAGTTGAACACAGAGAAAAGCAAAGGAAATCATAAAAAGACAGAGGATAGAATAAAGGATCACATAGAAATCAGTAGAGTATAGTATTTCCATGGAGCAGACAACAATGTGAAATGCAGGACAGGGGTCAATTAAAAAAAAAAAAAAAGACTACAAAACTTTCATTGGAGTTAACTATTGAGAGATCAATTGTGACCTTAATAGGAACAGTGTAAACTGAAGAATGAATTACAAAGATTGGACTGGGAAAAAGGAAATGAAAAGCAGAGATTCGTCTTTTAAGACATCTATAAAATGATAGAAAAGAGAATTTAGTCTCTTACAGTTTTGTTGATAAATGCTGAATCAAATGGGGGCTAGGGAGGCAAATTTTTAGAATGGGAGAAATTTAATCATAAATGTATTTGCTGAGTATTAAATTAGGGAAAAAATTGACTAAAAGACATCTCCTATGAGAATGGGAAAAGAAGACCTCTGAGAATAAAAACTGGAGACATAGAAATGCATGGATAATAATACTTATTAAAATATGTATATTTTAATATATTTTAAATAAATGTTTACAAAGTGGAAGAGTTTGAAGGTGGTCATGTTTGATAGCTCCCTTCACTTACCAGCTAAAGTTTTAGAGAAAGGTATCTTCTCAAATGGGAACATGAGGATAATTAATGACAAAGATTTTGTATTGAAGGAAACAGCTAAGAAAAAAAATGAAAATCTATTCTGAGGGTGTAATGAATTGTGGAGACCATGAATTTCACCCTGAAGCCAACCAGGAAGGTTTTATAAATTTCTCCAGCAGATCACCTGGGAAGGAAGACTGCAGCTTCAAAACAAGTTTGTGATCTAACTGAACCAATGTTGCAGGAATAAACACATGAAAGAAATTGAGATTCTTGAGAGAGATTTTCATGTGATTAACTGTGGAGCATAACACGGACCAGGAAGGAAGAAATAGTTCATACAAAAGATAAGGGGGAAGTTTTTTTTTTTTTTTTTTTTTTTTTAAAGATTTATTTATTTATGCATACAGAACTGGGGTACAGGCCAGAGATGTGGAGGGTGAGAGGCTTCACCAGAGACAGAGTGGGGAGCAGAACAGGCAGATCCACGAAGTACACTGCTGAGGGGAGCAGCGGGCGGGTCAGGAGAGGTCTGCCACACCATGTGGTCACCTCCGAGGCAGGCAGGAATTGAACTCATGCGGAAGTGGCTTTAGATTCTAAGTGCTGTGCTTTAACCCGCTGCGCCACCAGGGAGGGCCAGGGGGAAGGTTTTTTAACATGGATGTTTAAGATGACTCAGTCTACATAGAAATTCATGTAATAAAAATCCAACCCCTCTTGAAGACATTATTCCAGTTGGTTATGCATATATACAAATGCTTATAAAATATTTACACATATATAGCATTTTATATCAAATATACTTTAATGTACTTTATACTTGTGTAATTAGATCTATTTAAATGCTGTTTCTTTTATAGAAAATTTTCCAGTAGCTAAAATGAAATAAGAAATAAGGCACTTTCTCATATTAGTAAATCACTGATTTAAAATGTTCATGGCAACATTTTATTTTACAAAATAATGAAACAGTAAATAAATAGATAATTACATTCACTATAGTATTTGTAAATGTATGTGCTGCATCATATTGTGACAGGGATTACTTTGTAACAAGATTACAAAGTAAGTAAAAAAAAGTCAAGAGGTCTGTTTGCTTTTTTTCCATTTGTATGTTCTTACCTCTAACTTTGCATATGCCCTTTCATGATAGGCATGAAAAGAAAGGAAAGTGACTTATAAAACATAGATGCACTAAGGGCAGTTTTCTGGACTATATATATACTTGACAACAAATTACTTTAGCTTTCTAATCCATTAAAAAGGGTATATATTTGCTGGCAGGCTTCACATGCTACATGTTCAAGAATCAGAAAGAGCCATAATCAAACCCCAATTCTCTCAAAGGACCAACTGAAAATAAAATCAACATTAAGTTCACCAAAACTCTTTTTTTCTGTCAACTGTGAGCATCTCCCAATAGACTTTTTTTTTTTTTTTTTTTGCCATTTTAAAAACTAGAATTCCATAGTTTTCCTCCAGGGCTGGACTTCCATTTTTGGTAGTTTTCAGTAGTTACACATTTAGCACTTCTTTCTCATTACATAGTGTTAAACATAGTGTTATGCATACACTCATGTGCTTTCCATTCTGTGACCTCTGGCCAAGTCTGCTTTACTTAACCACTCAAGTTTCTGGAACTCTGCTGTCTAGTTCTCTGTATTCTTTAGTTAGAGCCTACTCAACATTGTGTTCCAAGTTTTTCTACACATACTTTTTCTTTCTTTCCCTCTTTCTGTATACCTCAACTCAGCTAGAATAAAAGGTGACATTTTCTTATCTGCATAGGCCTATGAGGTCAATAAGTTATCTTCCTAAATAGTTCTGTTTTACTCTAGGCTAATAGCATATATCATAGGGTTGGATTTGTGAAGTGTCATCTTAGGAAGGGTTGATGGTGTTGATTATATGAACCGCCCTTCCCTCCACCCTCCATGCTGTATCAAACAAACCCCCTGCAGGAAGTCACTCAGTCCATTACATACATTCTTTATTTTTCTATCACAACTTGCTTTGTTTTAGCTGTTTACTAGAAGAAAGTATTTTCAGTATTAAGAGGAAAGATCAAGAAAACTTCATGTTTCTATTTAATCTTTGGGATTAGTTAAAAAAAAAAAAAACAGGTTTAAATATAATTTCATTATCACCAAACATGACAGAAGCAGTTTCCAGCTAGAGATTCTGCAACATATATTTTCCACAGTAATGAAAAGAAATATTCACATGAATAATACTTACCTATGACATAGAGAATAGAAGCTTTCTTACTAGTTACATAGTTGCACCTAAACGTGAAAGAAATTAATAGGAACAGAAAAGCAGCATTTTGGTAGATGTCTCAGGGATGGGACTGGCGTAATAAATGCGATCAATTCCCTACTCTTCTTCCCTCTATGCCTGCTCTCTGATGACCTCTTTTCAATTTTCCATTTCATTCTCACAGGTTATCAGAAGGTTGCTGAGGTGGCAATCAAAATTATGAACATTTTTTAAAATGTACATAAAAGGATAAATGAGGGGATTGATTGAGTTGAATGTCAGCAGGAGAGAGAGAGGCTTAGCTACTACCTACTTAAGTTAGTAAATTTAATAAACAAGCATTGAAACACATGTATATAAAACTCTTATGGGAAATTACCACTTCAATTTTTTGCTAATTGTAAAGTCTCATTACTGTCTTTTCTCCCCAGTTACAACTCAGTCTACTAAAAAGAAAGAAAGGAAAGAAGGAAAAAAGAGAAAAACCTTATTCTGTACCATTCAATTTTCTTTTTTTCATATTCTCCTTTGCTTGTTTTTTAATGCATTAAGCCATTTTATTGTGCATCAATGTAGATAAAGAATAGCCAGAGTCTCTGCTTTGGGTCAGGTGCAAGGTAATTCTTGCATGAAATTAGCAATTTTCTTGGCAAAGCTAAAAATAACAAACTGTCTGAGATGCTACCATGGTCTATCCAGATTTCAATCAAGCTTTTCTCGTTTCTGATGTGGGAAGCAGATTATCTGTTCATAGCCACAATGCATTGAAGGAAGCATTTTCTCTTACTAATGGAAGTTGACAGACAGACATCATGACTTTTAGATTCTAATACTTTAGGAAATGAATGGATTTGCGATTATACAAATTAAGCCCTATACATGTCAGAAAAGGAACATGATTACATATATAGTATTTAGAGTTTACCATTCACATGTAGTTACTATAAAAGTAAGAAAGAGGCCCTCCCTGGTGGCGCAGCGGGTTAAAGCACAGCACTGAGAATCTAAAACCGCTTCTGCATGAGTTCGATTCCCGCCTGCCCTGGAGGTGACCACATGGCGTGGCAGACCTCTCCTGACCCGCCCGCTGCTCCCCTCAGCAGTGTACTTCGTCGATCTGCCTCTTCTGTTCCCCATTCTGTCTCTGGTGAAGCCTCTCGCCGCCCCTGAGCTTCTGGCCTGTACCCCAGTTCTGTATGTACAAATAAATAAATCTTAAAAAAAAAAAAAAGTAAGAAAGAAATTGGTCCTTGACTGCAGCAAGATAGGTGAGATAATGCCTGATGGGGAAAGTTAAGCTAAATCTTCAAGGATGCTGAAGGAAGAAAATTTATGCTTGGAGATGGGGTTACAGGTTGGAGGATGGGTGGGCTTGCACATAGGGAAAAAAGTCTGTGTGTCCAGTGAAAGAAAAAATTAAGTACAAAAAATATAGTTTTCAAATATAAGTTAAGTACAAAAAATACAGTTTTAAAATATAAATCCCTTTGCATATATTATCTCATTACAGAGTATAATTGGACTTGGTTATTTTACTGTCTCAAAATTTAAGGAATACTTCTATACCATAATTGTGGTCTATAGTGCATTTATTTATTTAATCTCAATATATTTTAACCACATGCTACTCAGCTATTTTCATCTATCTTGCTGATTGCAAAAAGTTATTAATTTTAACTTTTCACCATCAGTCAAAATATGCATACACATACACACACCCTCTACACTCTTTTTATAGATTAGATCATTTGCCACACAGCAAGCCCAAATCCAAGAAAGTTTTTAAGTGTACTATAAAGGACCTCTTCATCAGGATCAAAGAAGAAGCTTCAAACCCACTTCAGATAATTTTTCTTTCTGGTTAAATTCAACATTAATATAACACAAGATATCAGATGACATTTAGCTAATGCCTAAAACAGGTAAGCCTATTAGGAATGCCTCTATATTTTTCCTGCATGTTATCAAAGGTTAAGCTTTAATAAGGCATAGGAATTCAAGAGAAGTAAGAATGATATAATAACTTTATCTATCACATGTAACTGAAAAGATACTTTAATAAGGGTTTGAGGAAAATATACTTATTTTGCTATCTTAGGTGTGTGTATTTTTTTTTAAAGCAGCTTCTACTATAAAATACTTAACTACCTCAGAAAAGTGATGCCTGGAAACAAAAATGTTTTCCTGAAATTTAAGATGGAATGCCTGGAATTTCAAAAAGACCTCATTATATCTGTATCATAAAGTCTGCCTTAAAAATAGAAAAGTAGGCAAGCATACTCATTAAAAACCATGTATAAAAAATAAGTAATGAATACTAGCTTGATCTAAAGCACACAAAAAAGGAGGGTATTGAGGTTGAAAGGAACTGCTTCAAATCAATGTAAATTCATTAATATTCCAAACTGTAAAAAAAAAAAAAGTCAACACAAGGAAGGATCAGGATAGGATAGAAAAGGTGTAAACAGAACTTGAGTTAAAATTTCTTGATGGGACAGATAAGGCACAACAAGTAGAAGAAATGAGCTATACAATAACAGTTAACTATAGTCATTACTGGTTCTTGGATATCAATAGAAATCACCCTGTTCATAGCCAGAAACCAGATTAATTTACAATGTCTTTGTAAAGAAGTTAGAAATATAGAGACTATGGTAGTCTAAGGTAGAATGAAAATACAAGCTCTAGGGACAGACCTTTGCAAATAAAGATTCCACAGGGCACAAAAAATTCATCGCATCTGTCCTTAAGATAGTTCCCTCTGAAAATCAAAAAGGAAACTATCTATAATTTCAGAAAGAAGAAAAATGATGCCAAGATGATGGCCACTATATTCACAGCCAGGTACAGGATTCAGATTTTCCATTCTTATGCCAATAAAATTAGGGCTAATTGAAAATACTATTCCATCACCAACACAACAGAAGACTTGTACTTCTAATTACCTCACTCTCAAAATGTATCATCTAGGTTTACAGTCACAGAATATTTAGAACAACTAAGTATGTTTACGCTGATTACATCAAGCCATGACATTTTAACTGAATCTTTCACAAGTTTGAAGACTTCTTTGCAATTTAGGGATACAAAAGACATACTAAACACTTATGGTAGGACCAATTGATCAAGCTGTACCTTAAGAGTAAGAACAAGGGTAAGAAAGAAGGTAAATGTGATGGTAAACTTTAAAAACTAGTAAGAAAGGCAAGTGAAACTATTAGGAGAACATCATCTTAAAATATTTGTCCATCTATCAAACGATGAAAAGTGGGAGTGGGGAATAGAGTGGTGTGACATTTTAAATAAAGCAGATTATTCCTTTCTCAATGTTTTAATACTTTAAATAGTTCAAAAATTTGGCTGAAGCTATTTTTATCACAAAATGGAGTCCTTCAAAGTAGTAATAGGAAGAACAGCTTTTGAAATTCCTTGTCTATGCTAAATAGCTACACTGATTGCTTAATTTTAAATTGTTATATTATCATTAGACACTGACATTTCAATATTAATGAATATTTATTGAGTATCTTCTACATACAAATGGAGGTATGTCAGTATACAAACTAAATAAGAAAAGGGATTGTAATGGTACAATAAGGGGAGGGGCCTGACAGCCAAGCTTGGTGCTTAGGTCCAGCGGGGTTTCTAGGGGCTCAAACTCCATCTTGTTGGCTCTGCATGGGTCCTATTGGTAAGCAAGTTCTTTCTGTGTGATAACAGGGTAGCCATTAGCAATACTAACCTTTCCTCATTCTCACAGCTTATTATCCCTGTGGAAAGAGTCTCTCTCTCTCCTACAGTTTTGGGAACTCCCAGGGTAGATTTTGCTTCACTTGGCTTGATCATTAATCCATTCCCAAAACAGTTACTGCAGCTAGAAAACTGATGAGGAGAACCTGCAAGCACTGTAAAGAGGGAGACACTTGTTATACTTGAGGATATTGTGAAAGGGATGCTTACCTTGTTTCTAGAAGAGGGTGTCTCTTATGAAAATGATTCAATGGGGGAAAGAAAGAGAAAGAGAGACAGAGAGTGAGAGCGAGCGTGAGCACAAGTGCAAGCCATCATCACTGCTGTGGCATTTAGTGAAGACAAGAAGGCTGGCCTTTGTGGCAGTAAAAAGATGGCTGTGTTGCTGACAGAGAGATGAGGGGACACAGGATGCATGATCCAAGAAAAGACTGGCAAGAAAAAGTTAAACCAAACACTTCTTTGTACTTTAATGTTAAAGGATCTTTACTGTAAGAACAAAGAAATTCTAGGGACTCAATAAATGAATCTGGAAATTCTTCCACATGAAAATACTGTCATCAGAGGATGAGGTGGTACCACAAAATGCAGTGGTAAGAGTGAGCAGAGAAATGAGCGTGTTTAAGGACAATTTTGGAGCCAAAATATTGAGCATTGGGAATTGTGTACTAGGGATGGGCCAACTTTCATATTTTTGTTTTATCTAATCAGCTGGATGACATGGAGATCAATGAAAATAACCTACATAAGAAGGGGAAACCATGAACTGAGATTTAGACATATGTAATTTAAGGAACCAAGATTTCCAAATATCCCTAGCTTCTAAAATGAAGAATAAATGCTCTTGAAGTAGTGAAAATGGAGGTGAAGACTTGAAAGTTACTGACAAAGATGCAACAACTGAAGCTATCAAAGTAGAAGAAATCCTGAACTAGAAAACAGAATGCAGTAAGTAGGATCAAGACAGACATAGCCACATGAGAAAACAGAGGAAAGACTTTCCTGGGAAGGTGGCGGGGAAAAAATAATCACAGTGATAAAGGGAGACTCTAAATAATGAAACAGTGCAGAGTTTCAAGGGGAAATAATTACCCACACTGTTCATGTGTAATCCCTGTTATTTACTTAATGATACGAAGAGCATCAAGATGTGCAAACATTACCTTTTATTATCTTCTAGATACCCTTTCTCCACATTCCAACACACACAACTGCTCCCCTGCTAGCAAGGTATGAGTATGTGGTTGTGAACATTATTATTAACTCTATTAACATTACTCATTATTCTCAACAACAGATCTGTATTGAGAGCAACAGATTCTTGCTCTATTCTATTGAGAGAGAAAAAAAAACACAAGTGAAATATTATCTGTAGCATTAATTATCAAGAAACCAAATCTATCATTTGTCTGAGTTGAACTTTTCCAGATACGGCTGTTGACAGCCAGTTTAACTCAACAATGGACAGTATCAGTGAGTAACAACAAAGTTATGGACTTACATGAAGACTATAAAAAGGATACTGTCTGTATTGTTCTTGCCCTTGGAAAGCGCCTTCCTTCCTTTCCTGTTTTGTTGCTGCTGTAGGATGTCAGTGCAGATTTACTGTCATTGTTGTCATTTGGCCAAGGAATATCGTGAAGGCAATTAACCTTGTGTACGTCCGTGAGCAGACTGTCTGAAGTCCGACTCCTCTAAGAAAGTTATTAGATTGGCTGGAGGCTCCTGTCACAAATGTGACAATGACAGAGGTTAGTCTTCCTCCCCCGACCCCCACATGAAATGTATCCTTCAGAACTGCTCCACATCTCCTTCAAAGTTATGATGCTTAGGGAATAACAATCTGCCTTCTCACAAATTTTCAAAACTAGTTTACAGATTTAGGTAGGTAGCCATATGAAAATCCACAGGAACTTTCTTAAATCTCTGACCTATTTTCACAGGAAAACAGCTGAGAGCAAGGTTTCTCTACCACAGTATTCCACATTTTTGCTGTGGAGGTTTGTACTCTGTTTTTTAGAATATTTAGTTGCTAAATTTTGTAATCCAGATAGAGGATATTTTCTAGTAAGACATCTGTATTTTATAATTTATTTACCTGATTACTACTATTTTATATTATTCACAGTTCAAAAAATATATAAAGCAAGATATAGAAATGACCAGGGTAATTACCAGAGAATTTTAGAGAGTTTTTATATTTATTAATTTGCTTAATAAATTAATATCTGATAAATCACTGGGGAGTCAGTGGGGGAAGGGCAGGCATCCCTCCTGAGAGGTGCCATCATATGCCACCGACTCTGTCTCTTTCCTCTTCTCTCTGATGGTTTCTAGCTCTCCTCCCTCTGAGACTCCAGTCCTCACGTCACCAGCTCCCTTCTAGAGAATAGAGCTGCTCCTTCCAGATGCTATCAACACTCAGTGTCCCTGAAGGAAGCACTGACTCAAGGATCCTGTAAGTCTGCTGTTTTCTTAGTAAAACCTCGTCTATATTTTATAACTGATTTTATCTTCCATTTTAAGTATTCTTTCTATGTGAAACATAAATGTATGGAGTTTTTTTTATTAAAGAGATATTCACTTTTTTTACCTTCAAATTCTTCTTATATTTTACGTAGTTCATTGATCCAAGCAATAAGTTTATACACAAAAGACACTCCTCAGTTTCATTAATAAAATGCATATAATACAAAAAAAATCATCAGATTGAAATGAAAATATAAGGTTTAGATGTTATCTTTAAAGAATCTCAATTATGAAAATAATGGTGATAAAGCTATAAATGAACCAACACATGAAAATCTTTCTTATTAGGTTTCAAATCTTTTATAAACAAAATTAAATCTACTGAAGGATTTTCTCTGGAGTAAACCTAAGCAGGGATGGAAGTATCTGAAAATATTTCCATTCTTACACTATTTCAAAATATAATTCTTGTCATGAAACCTAGAGTGAATGACATTTTTCAAAATTGAGATGTGGCAGGGAAACAACCTACTTTGAAGATGTTTTAATATATGGCAAAAAATCCTTATATAAAAGTGGAATATAGTAATAAAACTTAATGATATTCAACTTATTTTAAATTTATTTTCTCACTTCTGTAAAAGGTAATTTATGAGATAAAATCATTATGCAAATTGATGATCATTAAATGTTGACAAAAGACCATATTTTAGTTACTACTGACTTTAATTAATGGACTATCTTACTCCTTAATAACATCAGTGATAATTGTTACTGCTGTTGTTACTTCAGTGTTTGACAGCATTTTATAATTGTGTGTTTAGGTTAGGGACATTTGGAAATTATGTTGTAGCACACACATTTGCTTCGGGTATGGAAGGTAATGAAGTGTACTATTTTGCAACTATTAAAATCTGATGGATATCATACACTATGCAAAATATTGTACTGGTGTTTTCTCAGATCATTCCTTCTTACAATGTCTCATGAAGTGGATGCTATTATCCTGATTCAAAGTCATGAGGATGAAAAATTAAGTAGACTGCTCAACCGTATGGCTAATTAAGTAGTAGAACTGGGATTCAAACCCAGGCCTTTTTGATTCCTCAGCCTGCGCTTTCACCTGTCATAAAATTGCATAAACCTCCCCCCTAACTAGACTTTCCTGGCCTAAGATTATTAGAACACTTAATACTACTACTAATAATAATACCAACAAGCAGAAAATGCTACCCCTATATTGAACATGGAAATAGTGGTTCAAATAAATGAGTCAATTTGTAAGTAAATGTTATTCTTTGAAGATATAAACCCAGGTTTGTCTAAATTGAGAGCCCATTCTGTTTTTTTGTTTTTATTTAAGATTTATTTATTTATTCATACAGAACTGGGATATAGGTCAGAGATGTGGAGGGTGAGAGGGTTTACCAGGAACAGATTGGGGAGCAGAACAGGCAGATCGACGAAGTACACAGGCAGATCGACAAAGTACACTGCTGAGGGGAGCAGCGGGCGGGTCAGGAGAGGCCTGCCATGCCATGTGGATCTCCTCCCGGGCAGGCTGGGATCGAACTCATGAGGAATTGGCTTAAGCTTCTTAGTGCAGTGCTTTCACCCACTGCACCACCAGTGAGGGCCCCATTCTGTTTTTTAACTATACCAGTCCAATTAGACTTTCAGCTACAATGGAAATGATCTCTCTTGGCTGTTCAACAAAGTGGCCACTAGCCATAAATAGATATTACTGGTCAACAAAGTAGCCACTAGCCATATATAGATATTAAACACTTGAAAGGTACCTGATGCTACCGCAGATCTATGCCTTACATTTTACCTAATTTTAAGTAATTTAAATTTAAATGCTACATGTGACTAATTGTTACCATACTGAAAAAAACAACCATGATTGAACTCTATTACCTTAACCTTTTAAGGAATATATAAAGAGAACCCTAAATTAACTTAATTACAAAGGAACTCAATTTTAAATGAATTCAATTATTCCTCATTAGTTAATCCTTTAACTCAATAAAACTGAAATTTCCAAGTAAAGTAACTCAACCATATCTAATGTAAGACTCAAATTTTTTTTTCTTCTTAATTTTTGCTTTCAGCTCACTTTTCCCCTAGTTTCTGCATTTCTGTTTCCCCTTACTTCCTTTCAAATTGTGTAAAAGAAAAAGAAAAGGAATTTGACTATTTAAAATCATGTCTGAAAAATACTTTATTCAGAAAAATGCAACCTTGACTATCTCTAGTCTCTCCTCTTAATTTTTCCACGTCTAGAATTTGTGCACTTAGTCTCCGGTCTTTCTGCAGTAAATCTGCTTTGTACTTTACTGGTCATGTCATGTCTTTCACAGATGGGTATATTCCAATTCAGAGAAACAGGAGTCAAGAGAAGGCAGTAAAGTCAAAAGGGGATTGAGTCTAATGTTACAGTTACTAGAAGCTTTTGGTTTTTCACTCTCTCAGTAACATGGGAAAACAACCCAGACTTATGACATTAAATATTTTCCTGGACTAAGGTCTGCGATGAAAGTTACTGGCAGGCCAACTGCTCCAGGACCAGCTCAGGCTGCCTAGCTCCCAGGCACATGTCCCCTACTGCTCTCAAAATCATTATAGGAGCTGTAACTCCATCAGGATACTATTTACCTCAGAGAATTTGTCTGAAATCTGCTAGAATAATATCTGGACTCTGGGAACCAGCAAATAACTTTAGTTTGTAAAACTGGTATTGATGTTTCCTTTATTACTTCATTCACTTGTCCTGCTCTGACTCCAGAATCAGACTCACGACCCCAAGTCCTGAAATCACCAGATGGTGGAAAGTCACTGGCACTCGCCTCAGATTATACATAAAAAAACAAATTTCTATGACTTTAAGAGATGGGATTTTCGAAGTTAATTTGCTCTTTGTTAGTCGATTGTCAAAATGTTTCCTAAAAGTGATTTAATAAAACTTGGGTTTACTACATAAACTAGATGTAAAACCCTGATTTTCCTATAGATGGGTTATGACTTGATATTTGTGTATTTTCTAATTAAACTTCAAAGATAAATTTTCACATCATTACATTATTTCTTCTGTGTGTTTTAAAAACATTAAATTCTATGATGTTCCCTTATTAAGCTCCATTAATTTTTGAGGGGTTGGAATGTAATTACTGAGTGCAAGAATGTATTATAGAAGTTACTACAATTCAAGATCCATTTGTTTTTTTTGCATATGAATGGTCATTATGGAAATTTACAATTTAAAAACTAATTAGAAGGAAGGAAGGATGCTCTAGTAAATGATGGAGTAATTTGCTGGTGAGTAAATTTCTGTTAATATGTCTGACGATCTTTCAGTTGACATTTGCTTGAATTATGTTATCTAGTGCTTTAGTTATGATCAGAGCCAATAACTATCTTTTATATAAATATTCAGAATTTATTTTAAAACTATTTTGGTCTTTTAGTTTTTAAATTCTCAAAAATAAAATGGGCACAATGTAAAAGTCGTAGTGGTATCACCAAAAATCTTGGCCCTCACTGTCTAGGAGTACAGAAATAGTTATTCTGATTGTTTTATGATATATATTTTAAAAGATTTATTTATTTGTGCATAGAGATGGGGTACAGACTAGAGGTGCAGGGGCAGTGAAAGCATTCACCAGAGACAGAGTGGGGAGCAGAACAGGCAGATCGACCAAGTACACTGCTGAGGGGAGCAACGGGCAGGTCAGGAGAGATCTGCCAGCCATGTGGATCTCCTCAATCGAACTCACGTGGAAGTGACTTTAGCTTCCTAGTGCTGTGCTTTAATCCGCTGCGCCACCAGGGAGGGCCGTATTTTATCATATTTTTAGATTCTTAAAGGCAAAGCAGGATCTCCAGCTATCTATCAGTCAATCATCTATCGACATAGACAAATAAATATGTTCAATAATACAGTATTTGGTTTTCTATCTGCCTCCCCCATCCCACATTTAGAGTATGGGTGTAGAAGTTTTGGTAAGTTTTCTCACTTTTAACAATGACCTCTGGACTCTTATGTGACATAAGCGGTATGTCTCTTTCTGTAATACACATATGTTTATGTCTTTAATAGCGTGTATTTTTATATGAGAAAGGATAAATGGGAACCCTTCAGCATGTTTAGGAGTCCTACCCTCTTAGAGACGCTTGTTACAGAGAAAGGAAGAAATACCACTCTCTGCCAGCAAGTATCTCAGAACAGAACACTTTTGGGGGGGGGGCAAAAAAAATTAGTGCTCCTACTAAGGTTATGTTTGGTATCATCATTAACATTTCTATATATATGTTGTCTCTCTGCCCTAATTTGTTGAAAAAAAAGTTGGTAATTAAGTTTTGTTTACTCAAACAAATTTACAACCTGTCCAGTTGATTTGAGACTAACATTCTTTTATTCACCAAATTAGTCTGTGCAAGAAAAGGGTAGATGCTTTATAAATGATTAAGGCAGCATATGCTTATTAAATTAAAATTTTGGAAAATACTAAGTAGTATTAAAATGTCATCCATAATTCTTCCACCAAACATTTTCGATTTATATTTTGGGATATTTTCCTTTTATTTCAACACACATAAATTTTTGTTGTGGAATCATTTCTACTAGTGTTTGAATCATTGACACATTTGTTAATCATTGTTCTTTAGTTAATATATAATGCTTTTTCATTGATGTTATACCTTAAAAATGCATGTAATGCATATATACACACATGGCACTTGGGATTATATTCTCTTTAAATATAATTTTGCCATCTTGCATACTTTTAAACAATCTGGGATGGAGTGCATTTATATTTTTCCTCCAACTGTTCTTTGTAACACATTTCCTCTCAAAAATTATGCTATTCTCTTGCTAAAACCCATCATATCCCACCACTACTTATCATATTGCCATAAATGGACACATTTACACAAGGTTTACTCATGATTATGTGTCAGACTAACCTCGTATGTAAAAATGCTTTGGAGAAAATATCCATATGCCACATCTCTATTCCCCCTATGTGACTGTTCTTTCTCCTTCAGTTCCAACATTCATTCATTTACTCATTAGACAAATACTTGTGATGCTCTTTTACATGCTAGGCAATGTGCTAGACACATTGCTATAGTGGTGATTGGGATAGATTTTTCAGTCAATTACAAAATAATGTGGTAAGTTCTGATTAGCACAAATAGAAGATAGTACAGCAAAAGTATGATAAGTCAATCAATCCTGTTTTAAGGATGAAAAATAACTTCCCTGAGAGTATGACTTCCAACCCAGGTTATGACTGATGATGGCCAGAAAAGAAGGACTTAGTTGTTATAAAGAATTTCCCCTAAAAACAAAAAAAAAAAAAGAGAATTTCCTCTTATGTAAAGTTGGTAACTCAGCAAGTCAAGAATGAGAGATCAAAGGGGATGGCTGAGCTATAGACAAAATTAAGGCAGGCAAACTCATTTAGCTACAGACACAACCTCAGAAACCTGTGCTGCTTGCACAGTACCTAGTGAACGGAATGAGCACTCAGGTACATTGTGTGTCCACTGATATCAAGTGTTTTAGCCTAGTGGACATAGCAGTGCAGTAGAAAATTCTGAATGATGTGTTGGACACTAGGAGAAATTCCTACATGTAAGAGAACTGTAGACGGGAGTATGGAGATTGGGGACAGCGCCAAAGTTCTTGCCTTTGAATTCCTCAGGCCTCACACCCAGATGGAAGGTATGAGTATCCAGTAGAATTAACATATACTAGAAGCTCAGGGGAGGGAAATCAGCTGAACCCTCTAACAGCTTGGATTACCATACAATATATGGACAGTTGTATACCTTTCAGGCCCTGGCTACACTGAATTCATTATCAGTATAGAGATAAGTCTTTCCTCCCCCAAGTGAAGCATGCTCATAGACACACTAAATTATATTTTCCATCTTTAAGCCTTGTAAACAGAGTCCCACACTACTGACTTTTAGCTATTATGTCAGTAAAATACTGTTAGTAATCAACTCTCTTAGAGTAAAAGGGGGAAAAAGATAAGGAGAAAAGCATCACTAGACTAACACAGTCTTATAAAGATTCAGTTTTAAATAAATCAGAAGAGTGGGCAGGGCCTACACCAAGGTGTCTTGTTTCATATTTGGAATGAGGCCTTGAGGCAGATGAGAAGGAGCTGGGAAAGAGCAGACTCTACACTGTACTATTTACACTGGTATATGGGCTCTGATGGTAGGTTCTGACTATGGATTCATGACATACATCATAAAAACTAAGTAATATTTTAAAGATTTATTTATGCATACATACGAGAACTGCGGTGTAGGCCAGAGGTATGAAGTTGGGAGAGGTGGTGAGATGATTCACCAGAGACAAAGACAAGAGCAGAACAGGCAGATCTACTGAAATACACTGCCGAGAGGAGCAGCAGACGAGTCAGGAGAGGTCTGCTGTGCCATGTGGGTTAGTTTCCTGGCTGGGGATTAAACTCAAGCTGCAGTGGCTGCCTATAGCTTCATAGTGCTGAGTCTAAAGCCCCTGCACCACCAGGAAGGCCCAATAAATTTTTGAGATCAATTTTCTCCCTTAGTTCCATTATGATAATCAATTTCTGCTGATTATCTTCAAAAAAGATTCTGAGAAGGACACAAGAAATCCTCACAGACTATGTCAGGAATTCACTTTCTGACTCAAGAATCCCAGTTTATTAAGCAATAGACAGAACACTACAATGGCATCTATGACTCTGGTGAACAGTCAGATGTATGAACTTTCTCTGACCAAAATTTTCCCTGACCTTGAAATGCTCTTAAAGTTTTTAGTGCTCAGTTTATAAAACAAATCATTCAGTTAACATGTTCAATATAGTATATTTTGATGGTATAGATTATGTGTAAAAAGGGCAAGAATGTCCATGTGTAATTACACCATTTTTTTTCAATTTAACATATCACGTTTCTAGTGTTTGAGAGTCTGTATTCTCCAGATTACAGTTTCCTGAAGCAGCACAGAGCATATGAGGCCCTCACATTTTGGGGGAGAATTATCTTGATTAGTAAGCAGATTTCCTACTCTTGAGCTTTCAAAGGCTGATGTAGTTTTTCAATAAATCTATGGAGAGTCTATTTCTAAAATTATGGCTCATCTGTATTATGGAAAAAAATAGTTATCCATTAATAACAGGAGACAGAATTTAAGAATATATTAAGTAAAACCAAAATTAAACAGGTTTAGATAATGATGTGTTCATATTTGCGTTAAAAATGTATGCATTAGGCCCTCCTTGGTGGCTCAGCGGGTTAAAGCACAGCACTGAGAATCTAAAGCCGCTTCCGCATGAGTTCGATCCCTGCCTGCCCCGGAGGTGACCACATGGCGTGGCAGACCTCTCCTGACCCGCCCGCTGCTCCCCTCAGCAGTGTACTTCGTCGATCTGCCTGTTCTGCTCCCCACTCTGTCTCTGGTGAAGCCTCTCGCTGCCCCTGAGCCTCTGGCCTGTACCCCAGTTCTGTATGCACAAATAAATAAAATCTTTAAAAAAAAATGTATGCATTATTTATAGATAGATAACATAGATACTTGTATATATAGAGGATTTTTCCAACAAAATACAAAAAATACCTTATGACTGATGAAAGTAGTTCCTTATGCATGGGCTGGGGCAGAGCAATGTCGGGGAAGTTGCAGAAAACAGGTCCTAGGTAGCTAGGATGGGAGGAAGATTTCATTCTGACTTAGCTGTCTTCTGTTGGGCATTTCCACTGTACAAATGTGTTATTATTATTAAAAATTAGCTAAATAAAATGATCACTCTCTATGTCTTACTAAATGTTGTAGATTTAATTAAATATAATTTTATTTATCTCTTTTAGCAAATGATTGAGATATTCAATATTGAAACTGTAAGTTACGATGATGTTATTTTCCAAATTTCTATATGCTTCCTACTTATATACATTGGACCATTGGAGATCATAATGCAATCTCATGGAAAAAATATAGTACATTCTGTCTATTTTTTTAGGGCAAAAGTTTCTAGAGCTTTAATACAGTCTTATTTAGGAATCTAGAACTTTGCTAGAATTCAATACTGTTTGGCCATCTCCTATTTATTTTCCATTTTCAGAATATTGGGCATTAAGATAGATTTTAATTTATTCCTCACATCGGCTTACAAAGCAGAGGCCTCCCAGGAATATTTTCCATTCCCTAATCTAAAAACAACCCATCCCCTCCCCCAAAAATCTGTGAGATACAATTGTATTCCTTCTGGAAATGCAATCTTTACTGGATGTGAACAGCTTTCCTCTAGCAATGTATGGCCTTGACTATATGAATCAAGGGAGTTGAGAAGGATATCCATTTACTTATTTTTAATTCCCTGAAGAAAGAGATAGAATTTTAAACCTCTTCATTAGTCATAAAGATAATGGCAATTTAATATGAGTGATTTTCAGATAATTCTTGATGATAGGCATGACAGTAGGCTATTCATAAAATGTTAAGAGATCAGACATTTTCTGGATTTATATATTTAAGAATACATTTCTCTTTTATTATTTAAAATCTTATTTTACAGTCTGAAAAAAGGAGACTCTCTTAACTAAGGAAATTTTATCTCATTGTGGAAGATATTCTGAAGTGCCAAGAAACAATGTTTCATTGGAAACATCACCTGAGACATGATAGAATAAAAATATTCTGGTCCTAAGTAAGTGGATAAGAAGGAAGTGGAAGGGATTTGACTAAAATAATCTTTTCCACTATTTTTTTCCTTCCCTTTTCCCCCCCTGACTACACATTACACATTTTAAACCTTTTTTTTTTTTTTTACATTTGCCTGATTATTTCCGTCTTTCACAGGTCTTTTGTTTATCAGCTTGGGCGAAAAGTTGAGTTAAAGTATAGTGAGTTTAAATTGATAGAAAACTATAAGCATCAGTGATTTATAGTCATACTCCTGGAAATAAAAGCAAAAGCTCATCTGCACACCAAATACTCCTTACGGAGCAGTTTCACTTCTAAGATAATTTTGTCAGTTTTTGAAAAATTGGATCCATTGGAACAATTTTATTAAATTTGAAAATATTCCCAAAGAATTGTGATCTGATTGTCTTACAGAGACCTCAAGTTAAAATGTTCAAATTTTAACTCAGTGTTTTTCCTACTACTCTTTCATAAAATTTCTTTCCTTTTGCGTTTTTTTTTATTAAGATTTATTTTTATTTATTTACACATACAAGAACTGGGGTGTAGGCCAGAGGTATGGCATGTGAGAGGACTCACCAGTGACAGAGTTGGGAACAGAGCAGACAGATCTACTGAAATACATTGCTCAGGGGAACAGTGGGCAGGACTGGAGAGGTCTGCTGTGCCGTTTGGGTTGGCTCCCTGGCCAGGGACAGAACTCATGCTGCAGCTGTTGGCGACAGTTTGATAGCCCTGAGACTTTAACTCCTGCACCACCAGGGAGGCCCTCCTTCTTTGTTTCCAATCTCAGTAGGAGTTTTACCCTTTTCTTCCCTTAATTACTCTACCTCCTCCACATCCTCTTGTCAAACTCCTAACTATTCTCCTAACTATCCTTAGATCCATCTCTTCATTTTCTCCCGTTAACCCCATCCTAGTCAAAGGCAATGACAGTTTATTCCCATGAATATAACAGTAGTTGAATAACTAACCTTCCTTCATGTCTTCACTCTAAAATGACATCTTTATTTTTAAAAAACACAAATACAATTGTGTTACTTCCTTCACATGACTTCTTTATGAAGAACTTAAGGCTCTCAGTCTGCTGATACTTGCCTAATTTTCCATGATAAAATTTTGTACTGTTGTTAAGGGATTCTTAGGCATAGCATACTATGCCCTTTCTTGAATGAAACAAGTTCTCTTATCATTTTCTTTTTTACATTTTAGAATGTAAAATGTTTACAAGAAAAAGGAGAAAGGAAAAAAGAAAGACAACTGCATAGCCACAGGTAGGCAGGAAGGAGAGCTGTGATTTTATGGAATTTAAGGTAGAGTTGGGCAAAGGTTGAGTCCAAAGCAACAACTTCTGCAGCTATCTATAGGAACGGGCATGCAGTAAATAATGATATATATGGAGAAACTGAGTTTACCCTCCGAACTAGACAAGATACGAATGTATAACCATAGGAAAAACTTCTTCCCCTCACGACAGATATTAAAGAAAACACTACCAAGAAATAAGCCATAGCCTTGCAGGAATATACTTTGCTTTTTGTGAAAAGTCAGCAAGCTGCACTAAAGAATAATATTGCTAATTCTGTTATTGCCTTGACCTTAAAGGGGAAAAGGGATCCAAAGCTTAATCTGCATAAAAACATGAAATGATGGTCTAGGAAGGAAGTGACACAATGGTAATTGAGTCAGATGAAGAAACTCACCTTTCCCAAGCCCTTTAAATGTATAAACCACACCCATTACCCTAAGCTCCCAGTAGTGGTAAAGTCCTTCCCACACCTTTGGGCAAGCTGTGCTTGCTGAGTAGAATCCTTTCCTCTCTTTGCCTGCCAGTTTACCTTCTATTAATCTTTAAAGTCTCTGTTTAAGTATCAACACTTCTATCGAGCTTTCCCCAGTGCTCTTTTCTGTTGCTACACTTTCTACCATACATTGAAGTCACTTACTGGTTTACCTCCTGAATACAGGCATTGTCAACGTCCCTAGGAGGTGTCACAATGTACACGCTCAGTATGTTGAGTAAATAACTGAAAGAAGCTACTAAACACTCTGAAGAGAGATGTAAATAGCACTCTAATAAAATTATTTTATAGGATTCAGTTTTAAAAATCATGATTTTGAAAAAAAAATTTGGTTCACAGTATAAATTCAGGTTAATTTATTAGAAGTCATCAGTCTCCTTGCCCGGATACTAGAGCTTCGAAATGATGTGACCAGAGTGTGATTGTGAGTTATGCTGAGAAACAGGATAAAATTATATTCCTATGAAACCTAAAAAAAATAATAGAAATCAGAGTTGGTGAAATTTAGGTACAACATTTTCCCCTTGTGATCAGATCACTGGAAATCAGCAAAGTTACATCCCATAGCTGACATTGCAGCAAGGGAACAGCTCTCGCTTACATGGTACTTCAGGTTTCTATACTATATTACTGAAGTTAGGATTTTCTGTGTTCTTTCCCTAACCTACTTTCAGCATTATCTCCTCCTTTCTCTGCATAAACTACATGTCTCCAAATGACCAGGAGAGTAGAAAATGCAGGATTATATCTCTCATTCTGAAGATAACATTCATTTCACTTTTCTGATTTAGGGTCTGAATAAGGACCTTAAACTGGGGATTGGGTCACTAGCTTTCTTCCCATATCCTAAATATCCTAAAGAAAACTTACTATGGCAGTTAATTTGTTTCTCTCACTCTCTTTTACATTGCAAATATTCTCCTTTAGATATCCACATTGTATAACTAAGGTATGGGAAAGAATATATCCAGGGAGGAGGTAGGGCTAGGTTCCTTAAAACAATGTGTCAACATTAACCAAGACAAGTTTTGGAAAATGAAGCATTAGAAGAGACTGCTGTCAACTTTATTATGGC
This sequence comes from Condylura cristata, assembly GCF_000260355.1. NCBI lineage: Eukaryota > Metazoa > Chordata > Mammalia > Eulipotyphla > Talpidae > Condylura > Condylura cristata. Next base: position 44,363,466 of record NW_004567104.1, on the reverse strand, counting down.
AAGTGGGGACAGTAAGGCAAGAAGTATGGGAGATGTCTACAAGTAGATACCTCTGTGAAGAGCTCAACTCTTTTGATTCCTGTTTAGACACTGACAATATACTGTTTAGCAAAAGGCTTTAGTTTCCCACTTTTGTTTAGTTATAATCTTAAATTGTACCAAGACTTCAGTGGAGAAAATCACATACAGCTGCATCATAGCATGCTGGTTTTAGGTGAGGGGTAGAGAGGTAAGGAGCGAATGGGGTAGAGGTGGGATGATCTAACCACCTTCCCAGGAGATGGCAGCATCCAACACAGACAATGGCCATTGTTTGGAAAAAAGTGTCCTCAATTCTTTACATGCCTGTCTTAAGCTAGATGCAGCTTTTCTCTGAAGAACAGGGCACATGCATTCTTTCTATCTTATACATAAAGAGATAAATGTAAGTAGGAAATTTTAATGATAGATTTAGAAAATAAACCTGTAGTCAACTTTCAGATGATAAATTGACTTCAGTGAACTTTAAATCACAACCAAAACACTAATCTCCTTTAACAATTGGGAGAGAACTAAAAATAAAACAACATAGTATCACAGACTTCTGAGCTCGAAAATCGAGCTAAAAAAAATAAAAAAGTTATTCATTCCTCATTTTTTGTTTTGAACATGAGAGTTAAAGGAGGGATATGATGAAGCCTGGAAATCAAGGCTCTGTTTGTAATGTGTCTTTTATACATAAACCTCTGCCTATTGCCAAATGGCCCCTGGTAAGCTGGTGAAAACGTCTATGCCTCAAATCAGCAGAGTGCAAGAGTGACCAGTATTCTCTTCAACCCTGCCTGATAAAACCCTGTCACCTGGACAATATCTCAATTTTCCCTTGCTCAGCTATTCTTAGTCATAAAACTTAATACTAAATTTAGAACTATTTAATAGGTCATAAAATTATATACTAAATTAAAAGGCTATAATTTATAATATGATATTCTGAGGATAATGTCATCAGTAAGGAATGCTTAAGTAGGCTATTACTATTTTAATTTTACTGCTATTTAGTAAGTTCTTCTTGGGGGAACTGGTTCAGAACCAGATTAAAAAAAAAAATAGCCATGTAACAATTTATCTCTTTGGCAAAACCATTTCTTAGTTCTTCAGGATGACTTCTGCTTCAGAAATGAGCACATGTTTAAGACAGTGTATAAGCCTCAGAGTCATTGCAATATTACAAAACATCATCTTAACTGCCCTAAAGCATATTTTTAGACAGTTCTATAAATGGTTCCTTCCCACGGGATACATGTTTCTATTCATTTTTTGTGAATGAATGTGTTCCCCCTTCCCACACCCTTCATTTACAGGAAAAGGAAGAAACATTGGAATCATTAAATGGAGCATGATTTTTTTCCAGAGAAGGCCCAATCGTGAGAATTAGAATAACACTTGACAATGGGATTCCTTTTCTAGAAAGGGTGACACTTCAGAAAAGAGCTTAGCTCAAAAAGCTAAGTCTGAGGTCTTACAAGGTACAGAGTGTTTGTTGAGATACATTTTTCATTTGTCCACTTTAAAGGTGTCACCGTTATTGATGCATATTCTTTTAGAAATACATCACAAAACTTGTCTGTAATTCAGTCTTGATTGTGCATTTAGGAACCTCTTAATAGCTCTCCCAGCTTAGTTCTTTCATAATAAAAGTCAAATTCTTACTAAAAACATTCTTCACAGAAAGAAATTAACTGTAGAGCAGAAAAGGAAAGTAGGTATTCTAAGGACAATAGAATTTACCTGGAAGGATCAGTGAAGAAAGCAAATTAATGATTGGTAAATATTGATAAGTCTTCAGTGTCTCAGGTCTCCTGTCCATAAATGTTATAAAGCAGAGGCAAACTGCCAAAAGCCAGTGGCTGGAAGGATTTGTGAGTTCTTATCCTATGACGTCATAAAAGCCTTTGGAAACATTAAAACATAAAAGTCACCACCCTACTTTGTTCTGAGATTCTAAATGCCACTGAAAGTTCAAGATAGTAAAATGCCCTGATCTCTTAAAGATCTCCATTTTTTTGTAATAAGTATAAGAATCTATTAAATGTTACCTGATTCAATTGACAAAAATAACCTGGAAAATCTTAAGACTGCTCTTTATCTTAAAATTATTTTTTAAGTTGTCTCAAGTTACAAAAAATTCTTATTATAAAACTGAAAATTGTCTACATCCTAGAAAATGATAATGGTTGAGCTTAGTGATGAAAACTTTCATAAAATTGGACTCACCTTCCTTACATCTTAGTTATTTTATTGTATTTGGCATATAAGTTATGAATGATTCCTATTTTAAAAACAAAAACTGAACTGGAAAGTGAGAATTTCCTTTTGGAGATAAGTTAATACAAAAGGAAATTTTTATTTCTTTAGAGAACAGCACTTTGTTGTAAATAATACGAATCAGTTGCTATTGTGGTGCTGCTTTGCTGGAGCCCTCAGAGGAAATCTGAGGAGGTGTGGATCTGGAATTGGAATTGAAAGTTTGGATGGTTTCACTTCCACTGAAGTAACAGAGGTTTGTTGATTTGGCATTTCTTAATATCAATCAAAATAGATAATTTGTATTTAAAATCAGATCCTGCCCTCCCAATCATTATTTGGTTCATAAAGTGCCTTTTTGACTAAAAAAGGAATTGTACAGTTAAGATATTTCCAATGCTTTGCCACTGAAATTAACTACAAGTTTCTACTCATATTAGCTCAAAAGCAGAGTATCGCCTACTTTTACAATGGATAATATCTATGTGCATATGTATATATAAAATCTCTCTAAGATTATATTCACACATAAACTAAGATTATCATAAATTGTTTTCAATTCCTTTTCTTCTTTTCTCTATAGCAGTTTATTTATGTCTTCATAGAGCAGGGAAACTTAAAGGGATTTAAAAATAGAACTCAAAAATTTTATCATGGTAAAAATCTATGTACAGAAGAATTTACACTAGAGTAGTACTAAACTTTAGGTTATGTGTGTATTTTCATCATGTATTATTTCACTGAAAATATCATTTAATCACTGATTTTATATTGCCATATGTTGTCACAAGGAATTTTACTGTAAGAGAAGCATAAAGGCTCATATTAATTTATTAAAATGACCTTTATGATCATTAGCAGTGAAAATTCAAACTTGCTACCTCTTTAAAAAATATAGAGTGGGTTGTGAGTAAGAATGTAAAGGAATTTTTAGATGAAAGTAAATATATCAGTATGCTTAGTTGAATTCATTTCTGCATTCATTTTCTGCAAAAGTTAATTGGGGGTGTATTCTGCATCATTCTTGATAATGAAAAACTATGGTCCTTGTTCTGCCGAGGGCAAGGTCCACTGGGGAGACAGGTACAGCAAAGCATAGTGATTAAAGACTATAGGAGTACAGACCTGGATTCAAGATTATGGGAAAGAGAGGAGTGAGTTTTTCCTAGAGAGGGTTTCTTAACTGATCAGTAGAAATTAGTCAGATAAAATGCATAGGCTTTTGAATCCCTGAATAGGTTCAACAAAGAGAAACTTAAAACAGATGGTGCATAGTGTTGTTAAAACATAAAGTAGAAAAATAATGGCAATGAGTGTTTAGTGAGAGCGACAGAAGCTAGATCATGAAGAACCTTATATGTCATGCTTGCACTCCTGGTCCTTTTTCTTATAAGAAATAGAAGATATATATGTGCATGATATGAAAAATAAATTTCAAGTGATTTGACTGCAGATAACAGGTTCTGCTGAAATAATCCATTTCAAAGATAATGCATATCCAAAATTTGGATAGTAATAACAATGACTAGATATACTTAAGAAATATTTTTGTGGCAAAATCCTCAGGGTATTCATTGAATGAGAAATATAAGGATAGAGATCATTTAACAAATATTTATAAAGTAGGTGACTAGGCACTTGGTGAAACCCTTAACTGTGTAAAAGATCCTAAAGCAGTAAGTTAATATAGGAAAAGGTGTTGATTTTGAGGCATTTCAATTTTAGAGAGAGCGTTACACAGTTCAGATACAAGTAACCGATAGACATTTGGTAAGTACAAGGCCAAAACTCAAAGTAGGGCCTCACGAGTGGCATAGTATTAAGTCTCAGTGCTATCACCACTACAACCTGAGTTCGATCCTGGGTTAAACCCACATATGGTGCAACAGACTGCTCCTGTCTTGCCCACTGCTCTCCTCAGCAGTAGTGTATTGTAGTAAATTCTCCTGTTCTACTCTACACTCTGTCTCTGGTGAATCCTCTCACTGTCCCTCTGATCTACATCCTACTTCTTCGATGCAAAATAAAAAAGAGAGAGAGAGAGAAAATCCTCAGAGTAGATCACTTTTATAGATTTGAGTCTTAAAGTATTAATGCAGAGTGAGAACTCCCAGAGAAAGAGATTGAAATGAAACCTTTGGCACAACAGTCTTTGAAAAGTTTTAAGTGACCAGAGGAAGAAAAATGCAAAAGAGAGACAGAATAAAAGTGGTTTAAATGAGTTGGGAAAATAAAGTATCAGTGAAGTCTACTAAATAGAAAGGTTTGTATTTATATTTTTTTCTATGTAGAGGAAAAGACAATTGTTAATTTTGTTTGCAACAAAGAAGTCTAAAATATAAGAAATAGCATTTACTTATAGATACCATGAAAAGGAAATCATTAGTATTAGTGAGAGATTGTCAAGTATTATGTTGGGAAAGAATCCTTATTACATGAATGACAAAGTTGAGCTAGAAATATAAACTAATATTTTGAGGAGTTTGGATGAGAAAAGACTTAGAAAGAGAATTCTTAGAAGGAAATACTGCATTAAAAAGAAGATTGCTGCTACAACGGGGAATTCTTGAGCATATTTCTGGATTCAGATATAAGAGCAAGTTTAGAGGGAGAAGCTGAAATACAGAAGTCACAGATAAGGTAATCCTTAACTAAGAGAGTAAGGTTCTAAGAGAATCAGAATGGCACATCATTATTGTTTCAAAGTAAGTGGGCAGTCATTGAGTTCTTAGACACTGGGAAAAGAAAATAAGCTTGGGTTTGTATATAAACAGAATTTGGAGGCTAGAAGTTGAGATACAGCATATCTAAAGGTTTCAATAGTACCTGCGCAATTGGAGACAAGGTCTGCTGAAAAGAAGGTGGTAGGAGTTGATCAAAGATTATAAGAAGAGAGCTTAAGATCTGGAGTAATCATTGATAAAGATGGAAGAGGGAGCTGGCCAAGAACAAACATACTATTGGTACAGTCCTCCAGCTGAGAATTAAAACTCTGTGCTAAAGATGACCACGATCAGCTTGGTTTGGTGATTCTTTTGACCAGGGTTTAGGGGTGTAGGAGCACAGAAAGGACATTTTAACATTAATGCAGGTTTGGAAAATTTTTAGTAAAGACAAGGGAAGGAAGAAGAATGTAAGGAAAGTGAGGGCGACCTAGTAGTCATTTAGATAATCTTGCATATCCTGAGCAGAAACATCTTCCCTTGGAGAACTGCTCTTCTACATTGCAAGCATACTGAACCCGCTTATCAGAGACCCAGCTCCTCAGTGTATAGGTTGAAAACATGATCTGGGATAGTCCAATCATCATGTCCTATTTCCCAAACTTGGTGATTATTCTAGAAAGGCCAATTTGTGTTTATTTCTAGAATTTTACCAGCTAGAACTTTTCAGGAAAAATCTTTTCAAGTCAAGATCAATAGATAAGTCAAAATATCAATAGTAAGTTCTAAAGGTGATTGAAGTGAAATCTCATTTTATTTTAGGGCAGGCTCCTTCTTCCTTTTTTATCTTATGAGTTGAGTTGCCTTTAGTGCCTGATATTTATATCCTTAAGTTTCCTAACATATACTATTTTCTCTCTTCTCCCTCCTAATCTGGAAGGCATTCTGTATTTGCTTTGAAGACAAAATAGGACTTGTCTATTTTGAATAGGAAATGCCTAACTAAAACTCTTATGTTCCTTCTTCTGCCCTTAAAATTTAATGTTTCTAAACTTTTTTCCTCTTTACATCAGTGTCCCATAGCCTAAGTGCTGGAAAACTTAGGTGCTTATATCCAATGACTCCACCAAAGACTATAATAGTAAGTGAATGTTAAATCTTGGACTGGAGAAGGTTGAATGCAGTTAATTTAAACTTCTTGTTAATTTAAACTTAACAAGAAGTCATAGTGAAGAACTATTGGAAAAAGTAAATTTTCAGATATTGGCAATATTTTCCATTTCTATATTTCTTACTAAGCATATAGTTATTGACAGTGAAATGGCCAATCTATAGAATGTAATTATGGAAGGATATCAAGAAAAAATGTATATATCAAAAATAATCCCTGATGTGTTTACATTTGTATAATATGTATGTATGTGTGTGTATATATGTAAAATTTAGATTATATTCTCATAACATAGAGTTAACCACTTTAAATTGAACAATTCAGTGGAAATTAATAATTCATGATATTTTGTAACCACCATTCTTATCGAATTCCAAACTATTTTCATCATTCTGAAAGAAAACATATTCCTTAAACAGTTACTCCTGACACTTTTAAAACCATAGTCCTTATGAATGGAACTCCCTCTTAAAAGATAATTCAATAATAAGGCTTGATTTGTATTTTAAGATGATTTATAAGATTCATAAAATAAGAAAATAAATATTCCCCTTTCACTGGGTCTTTTTCATTTTGATCCTGGTCTCTCATTCTAAAAACCTGGAATGATTTGTCTGGACCTTTTAAAAATATAATAAATGGCAAGGTTGCATTTCATAAAGTATTATCATGGAAATTTCTGAATAAATATAGTACAAGTATCCTGATACTTCATTCATGAAGTGGGACAAAGACATAGAAATCCAAAGACAGTTTGCACTATAATGACTGAGCTGCATGGCTCCTTGCCTTCTCTTGTCCAGTCTCACCTCAGTAATACCATGAGTATGCATTTATTGGTCAGTTTACTCTAGTTCTGGAACATATTCAGGGTGTGTGGTGGGGGTGTAATTTAAGTTCACAAATTCAACATACTGCCATCCTAATTCCCAACTCTCATTAAAGCAGCCCAGAGGCCCTGTTTTTCATATTTTTCTGTCTTAGTTCCTGCTTTGATAACCTCACTTTCTCGAAGATAGGAGTCTTACCTTGTTCTTACTAGTCCTTGAAGGCAGGGCACCTCCAAATGATCTCTTGATAAATCTTGGAATTTTTGCAGAACTGCACAATTGGAATGGGTTAGCTCTTGAAAAAGAACTAACTAGGGGAAAAAAAAAAAAACAACCGACAAAGACATGGATTAAAGTTGATGAGAATTATTGAAATGGAAAACAAAGTTGAGAATGATTCAGACCAAACTCAATCATATATGGAGAAGAGAATTATGGAAAAGAAAGTGATAAGACATAGAACAGGAGTCAATATATGTCTGATTTCCAGAAGAGAATAAAGGGAAGCACTATTTGTAAGTGCACACAGACAAAATGTAAAATGCACAGCCAGATACATGGTAGTGGAAAGAAATTATACCATAACTAGCAGGTCATAAAATATACCAATAGAGCTCTCATCTTTTCTCTGGAATGACTTGACCACACACCCTAACTACTCTTCTCAGTTGGAAAAGCTGGAGATTTCCTTCACTAGTGTTACTAGTCCCAGTTCATTAAGCTTTATCTTCATGTCACTTTATCTTCATGTGGGGTAAAAAGTTCTTTCCTTTCTGAACTCTTAAAGTTTGTTGCTTAGTCTCAATTCTTTTTTTTTTTTAATAAAAAGATTTATTTTATTTATTTATGCATATAAGAAAGGGGGAATTGGACAGAGAAGAGGAGGGGTTGTGAGAGGATCCCTCAGAGACAGATCAGGGAATCAGAATAGATAGATTGACTGAAATACACTGCTGAGGGAAGCAGCAGGCAGATAAGAGAGGCCTGCTGTGCCACGTGGGTCAGCTCCCTGGCCCGGGATTGAACTCCAGCTGCAGTGGTTGGTGACAGCTTGATAGTGCTGACACTTTAACTGCTGTGCCAACAGGGGGGCCCTTTCTCTCTCTTAATCCCTGTTGGGAGAGGACTTCATGCTGAAGCAGAAAACTTGCAGGCTTCCACAGGAGCACTCGATTGTGTGAGGATTCAACCAAGGGTGTGTGTACAGATATGGAGAGCTGTGGCACCTGTGTCCATGACTTTGACCTGAAAGAGAGCGAACACACAGACAGTGGGGTATGTGTCACTGCCCAGAGTCATCATGTAAGGAGGAATCATAATCCAGAGACATTTGAGTCTCTCTGTTGCTTTGGGTGACTATCCTTCCAGAAAGAAGTGGGAGTGAAGGGGAAATGGGACAAAGATGGGAAGGCACATATCATGCTACATACAAAGGGCTACCTGGAAAGAATGGAGCTCTAAAAGTCACAGAAACCTTTTGGCAGGAAATTTCTACTTATGCTTTCACAAAGTCTGATAAAAGTCATTCAATTGTGAGAGAAAAAAGTAAAATAACGGAATTTACTGTGTTGAGGTGTGTGTGTGTATGTGTGTGTGTAAAGTGCAAAGCACCTCAGCCTTCAGGGGAGTGTAAGGCAGCTGGTGCTGGCCTGAGCAAATGAGAGGAGTCTTCTGACAAGTCAGGAAGCTTTGTAAAGCATCAATGCTGAGGATAAAATAAATGTCACTTCTTCAGTGGTGAGATGTAGTGTCACCACTTCAGAAGTTTGTTGAATGTGTTGCCACAGCAAAGGAAAAACAAAGTGCATGTGAGTACTGATCAAAGCATGGATCGAGAGAATCACCTTCATTCCGCCTCCACCTTGCCTGTAAGCTAACTCAAGAAAATACCACCTGTGTCCCGATATCGTGGGCTTCTTTGAGCAAGATTACTAAAACAAAGCATAAGGAATTATTCTGTGGAAACTTTTCTGTGTTTGGTAGAAACACTGGAAATTTTAGTAGAATTTAAAACTATATCTCTCCTGCCTATTAAAGATTTTTAACTCTTCTCATATTTCAGTGCTTTGGAATTTAGAATATTTTAAGAAAATGTAATCAGACTACAAAGTTTACTAAGCACACCTATATAGTATTAAACAACATTGAATGATACAAAATTGCCAATATTGAGATTGTCTGCTGTACAAAGGAAAAAAAAAAGACAATTTTATAAGGTTCAGCCTAACTATACAGTATATGAAGTGGATTCTCATATGAATCTCCAGTTCCTACTTTCAAAGGAGCTAGTAAAACCCTTGCCAATTAGAACTGACAGAATAGTGCTGATTCGGCTCTCAGTCTTTCTCTGGGTGTCTCTCTATTTTGTATTACAATGTTTGCTTTCTTTAGGAACTTTATTGCTGAGTTCTTTCTTTTTCACTAATTTCACTGCTTAAAGTTTGCTCATAAGGTCAGCCTCCCCTACAGCAGCAAAAAATCCCACCCCATTTCATTGTAGTGTCTTTTGTTAACTTGATGCATGCCTGTCCATGTAACTGTATTTAAAATATATATACAAACATATATGCACATAAATCCAAAAGGTTAGTTTTTGCCTTTCTATTTGACAATAAGGTGGTAGACTACCATACTTCTCTCTACCTTCCTTCTCTAAGTGAGTCTTCTGGAAATCTCTCCAAAGCATAGGTGTAGCTTTAATTCACACTGCTTACGAGCTATGTGATGTTCCACACTATGGATGAAATAAAGTGTTTCAGCATGTGCAGCAGTGTTCTGAGGCCAGCGTGTGTGGGCTTATGATAACCAATTTTGGGAATTTCTCCCCCACTCTGACTTCAGTGGATATCAAATTGATAACTAAAAATTAGCCAAGGTGGGAATATGAAGAAAATGAAGTGTAACAAATCAGGGCCTTCTTTTCTCTCTTTTTAAAAGAACACCAGTTTATGGGCACCCCATGGCCCATGTTAGTGCTAGTGTGTGTATTTTTGTGTTTATGTGTGTGCATGTGTGTATGTTTGTGATCTATTTCTAGACTTATATTCCATGAAACTGGATGTAGATTAAGCCCTTTGTGCATCTAGCTTATCTGTAGATGCTTATCTATAAGGCAAATCCCAGGAACTTTCATGTTGGAATAAAAGGGATGTCCTGCTAGAGATTTAGTAGATGTTGCAGAATAACTTTTCAAAACTGCTTTTAACAATGTATGAGACAAACTCTTTCTTTTGATTCCCTTCACTATTAGCTGTTACCTTTTTACTTCATATTTTCCTAACATGTTTGATGACTGAGAATGTTTTTGGTGTCAGTCACTTGAGTGTGCTCCTCTGTGAATTGTCTATTTACATCTTTTCATTTGTGTCTTTCAGGTTGTTAAGCTTTTTATAACCACTTGGCAAAGTTTTATGCATTACAGATAGTCTTTTGTCTTCTTCACTCTAGTTTTCACTTAAGCTAGTATTTGCCTATCCATCTTAGTATATTTTTGGATAAGAGTATATGTATAGTATCTGCATTTTTTTATGACATTTCTTTAGTGTTTTATTGTCTCCTAAATTTTCTTAACGCATTTTTAAATTAAGTCTAAATTTCTTGAACATTTTGAAGTAATTTCTTTTTTGTTTGTTTTTATAAACAGCAGTGTGTTCTTAAATGTGCACAGTGCATATTATGAAGATCACTTCTTCAAAACACCAAAATGACTCTCTACTAAACAAAGAAACCAACAAACAAAACTCCTCAACTATAGAAGCTTCTCAAATTAAACATTGTTGGAGATTCTATCACTATCCATTCAGTTCTCAGAGACTCTCTAATCATTATTGCGTAAATGAAACATTCACAGAATTTCATGACAGTTTTATTTCAAAACAGTCTTTCATTTAATACTTATGTGGTTCTCCAGTAAAACTGCTCACTTAATTTATTATTTGCCATTCTACATAAAATAAATCTACAATGCAGCAAACTATGCTAAAGTTGTAAATTAAAGTTAAAACTAGAAAATTCAAGTTATTGGATTATTTCAGAGGATTTAAAATTCAGTCTTCACATTTAAATATAGGGAGGTATATGTTGATGACTTAATTATAGAGAGTATCTGATGATGCTTTTTAATTTGAGGAAGAGCGGAAGAAGCAGTAGTAGAAGAAGCGGAGAAACAGGAGGTGCAGGAGGAAGAACAATACTTTTATTACTGCTTAAACCTAGCCCATGGCAAAAAGTCATTATTAAATTTTCCATAATATGCTTTCTTTTCCTAGTGTTAACCATCAGAAGCACACATTAAATATGTTCGTATTTTGTGGGAAAGGAACAACCGTTATCATACAGAGATCTCTCATTCTATTTGCTGGAATGGTAGATCAACAAGTTTAAAGCTAATGTGAGGATAATACGTTTCCACTGGAAAGTTGCTATTTATAAATTTTAATGATGATTAAAAAGTGATTAACACTTGTTAGAAGATGATGAATATAATTGCAAATATATTTAATACATATCTCTGGAATACTTGTCTATAAAAGAATTGTACTGTACCCTTCCAAATTCCAATTTAATCTTTAGATGTGACTAATAATATTAGCTGACATTTATTTTATGGCAGTATTCTAAAATCTTTTCATGTAATAATCAATTTCATACTCCTAACATAGAGAGGTAGGCAGTATTTTCCCCCACCAATTTATGGACAGATACTAAGGCAGTGTTAACTAAAATACACATATGTACTAAGTAGTATAATGAAACCCAGCTAATTGTATATTGCCTCTCAGACATAGCTCATTATCTAGATTATTGAAAAGCACTTGAATTAGATTTTACTTTAACAATGACTGGAATAAATTTTAATAGCTCAACTCAAAAACTTACAAAAAAACATAATTGGTGTTTCTATATACTTAGTATAATTATATTTGCAAACCAGTATTTCATCATTTGCATTAACATTCAGTAGAATTTTTAAAAGCACTGCTAGAGAGAATGGTCATTTAAAACACTAACTCTAAAAAAAGTAAAATATATTGTACAGAAATTTAGTAACTAGTCTCAGCCTCAGGCAGTAATTACCACACAGTCTTAAGTTAAAAGATTAATTCAGACTTTAAGGAGAAAATTAAATTATCATTGTGAATGATTATTAATTTGATTAAAAGTTTTTAGAAACTGGTTTCATCATGAGCCAGAGAACAAATTGATTTATAGAAATACATCGGCTTTATTTAATATGTAAAAATAAAACCATGTGTGTAGTTTTTTTTTTTAACCACACTTTGTAGAGGGCTTAGATTTACAGAAGAGCCATTATGAATAGCATGTGTTGAACTTCCAAAGAAGGGCTTAGAAATTTATACTCCATACACACAATTATTTGATATGAAATAGGATTTATGCATACATATTCTTATGTTATTTCATCAATACACATTGAAATATCTTTATATTAATCTTTAGTTCTCAAAGTTTAGAAGGTAGAGAATATAAAAAAGAGAGGAAACAGTTTTACAGGTTCAGCTTTTTTGAAAAAAAAAATTATATTTAAGATTACTATATTTCCTAACAAGGGCACTATCATGACAATGAGAGTAGTTCCTCAATGTCTAGTGGACACAATTCTAACTTCTTACAAGAAGCCTCTGGGAGCTTCTCTATATTCCTTTCTGTCTGCTCCACGACTATTACTCCAGTGCAGGAATACACAACTCAAGTTAGTATTTTCTGGTACCTATATTATAGTTCATGGAAAGCTATATCTTCTACAAATTTCTGGTTTTTTGAGAACCTCTCAGAATCAGGGTTTAAGAGGTTCTCTTTTAAAATGTTTCTTAAGTCAGCAGAACTTTCTATTTTTTTGGACTGTTTTCATAAAGAGCCTATTCCATGATTAATGTATTTTCCCAGCTGTTCAATGGGTAGTGTGGTTGTAAGTCTGTTATTGTTAGGCAAGTAGATCTGGTACAGAATTCAGAATTATTCAGTCATACCAACGAAGGTACAGTCAGTTAATGGGGCCATTCTCCTCTTTAAAGAGGAAAGGGGAAAGAACAGTGAGCTTCACATATATGTGGATCCAGAAAAGCATAACTAAGGCCCATTAAAAACTAAGCCAATGATGAACTCTTAACATCTGACTGCAAAACTAAGGCAACCAGAGGGGGCGTGACAGGTCTCAGTGGAATGTGTGAATGATTACTGGGGCACTGGTGGTAGGTATGTGGTGAAAATATGCCTTCCTTTGTGAAGGTCTGAATCTATAATCCCCATGGATGCAATGGTGGTAACAATTTTGCCTCAATAAACATAATTTAAAAGAAAGAATTATGAGCCCTTTCACATCCCCTTTCTCCTTCCAAAGATACAGCAATTTTATCTCTCCAGAAGCACTGAATAAGAGGAAGGAAGAAGCCAAGGGTGTCATGTTAATTGATAGTTTAACATGGAAGAATATCAGTGGCTGGTAGTATTAACCACCAACACACCTATGACCCCAGCAGAAAGAGTCAATACTGTTTCAGAAAACTTATAAAAACGTTTTGCATGCAAGTAGGAGATTGTGAAGTCTATTACTGAGAGTGATTTGAGCAACATTTTACAAACTGATCTATTCTCTGTGTCTTTTGCTTCTCATTCTGTTGCTTACCTCTTGCTTCTCATTCTCTTGTTTACCTCTGCTTCAGAAGGCCGGTAGCAGATAATATAGCAGCAACAGCAACAGCAAATAAGTGTATCTAAGCCATTACCGCTGACTCCAACTTCCTTCAAAATCCTGCAACTTTCTGTCCACATTCAAGGGAACTCCTGGGGGATAAGATATGGATAAAGATTTCCAAGATGTGGCACAGAGATCTAATTCAACAGTAAGATTTTGTTTATTTGGATCTTCATTGCTTATTTTACTTTTTTTTTAGATTTATTTATTTATGCATACAGAACCTGGGGTACAGGCCAGAGATGCGGAGAGTGAGAGGATTCACCAGAAACAGAGTGGGGAGCAGAAAAGATCGAGGAAGTACACTGCTGAGGGGAGCAGCGAGCGGGTCAGGAGAGGTCTGCCATGCCATATGGTCACCTCCGGGGCAGGTGGGGATCGAAATCATGCAGAAGTGGTTTAAGTTTCTTAGTGCTGTGCTTTAACCCTCTGCACCACCAGGGAGGGCCCATATATTTTACTTTAACTAGTGATCCACTTACATTTGGATGCTATGTACAGAAAATGAGAATCATTTCTCTGTAGTCCATACCACGTTATTATCATTTATTATCAGAGCCCATGTAAGATACTTCTTGATTTTTAAACAAAAATTGTCCTTTCATTTTATATGTTGTAGTAAATTTTGCTTTCCATAAACATCTCATATCTATGTGTTTGCCTTATGCTACTTAATGTACATGAGACCTATAGAGTATTTTGTCCATTTTAATAAAAATGTGTTTTTAATTTACATACATGATATTATGCCATAAGTCTCACTCTATTTTCCCCTCAGCACTGTATTACAAATCTATGTTACTATGCAACATGAACATTTTGTGTTTGCATTTTTGTTGAATAGTATTTGTTGAGGTATAATTAACATAAATTATTTTTTTATAGTTTTTAGGAGTACAACATAGTGATTTGATACTTGTACATACTGTGAAATGATCATTCCAATAGCCATAAACTTTAATACAAGTTGAATCTGTCTCCTACATTCACAAATTAGAAAATTTTACATAGAAATACAGATTTTTGGCTTCTCCTCAAGTTTATTTCTGCATGGTAAGCAATCAAAGTAGCCACATTGAATGCTGTCTTAAAAGGGGCTTTCTATTTTTCCATCAGGCCCCACTTACTCATTATTACCTGTAAGCATTTCAATTTCCACCCCTTAGAAGCCATTACAAGTTAGCATGGTTCATTTTGTGGCCTATTAAACAATTATTCTTTCCTCCCTGTGTTTCTTTTCTGTCCCTATCACTAAGTCTTCAGTATATCTTCTAATTACTAGTATCTTTTTCTTGTTATTAACAACTTTTTCTTCAATGACAGCAAAAATGACTGTTCCTCACTCACACTGGTATGTAATTCAGCCCTCACCATTAGACTCTTTTACTATGGTTTCAGTGAACACAATTGTTTTTACCTGTATGTTTATTCAAATGAGTACAATTTGTCCTCATTTATGACATGTGACTTCCCACTGTAGATAGCATTTCCCATATTTTCATTAGAGCCCTGTTTTTACTCACTCTTCTATACTTTTCCATAATTTCCTTGCTGTACCCCTGCCTCTAAAACCAGCATCTAATACATCTTCACACATAAGTCTTTTTTGAGGCACTCTATGTGTTCCACTTTTACTATTCATTTAATACTTTAGTCAGATAGTCAGTCAGTCAATCAACAAATATTCATTGACTACCGAGTGCTAGAAGCACAGAAAGGAACAAAAAGTAAAACCATCTTACTACTTCCTTTGTGTGACTCATAGAAAATAGTTGGGAATAAATGTTGACCCAAACTCTTATCTTTTACTCTTACGTGTTTTTAACAACAGATTCAAAATGTTTCAATGCACTTATTGACTTATAATTTTCATCTAAAGCTTAGGAATTAGGTTGAAAACATACTTAAGTTTCAACAATTTGTTAGAATCTAATGGGTTTGGAGAATGATAGGTTTTGATTCAATTTCAGGTTAATTTCACTCCACTTTACTACTAAGGTAGCAATGGACTCAGACTAAGGAGGTATGGTAACTACTCCTAATACCTTCTTATTTCTGTGTGGAGCCAGCCTCTAAGTTTTGTGATTGTTGCAGCATACATGAATTAAGGAATGTAACCAGGCCCGAGGTTTCAAGGACCTGGTTCTGGTATATTTTAGAACATCAGGCAGAGGGAGAGGAGGAAATTCCTTGATGTGTCCCAGTTGTTTACCATTCTGTTTTATTTCCACTGTGTCACTAGACTACAACAGGCCTATAGTTAATGCAGACATGCTGATTACATTAAGCAACACATTTCCAATCATCAGAGCCTTCCATTCCTTTCATTTCTTCCTAGGTGGGAGGAAATTTAACTTCAAAGTCTTTTCAGCCTGAGAAAGAGATCACTCTTAAGGAAACTACAGAGGAGTGCATTAAATTGTATTGTTCACCTCTGAATCACATACAGTATTGTAAACTAATGTTACCTCAATTAAAAAAATGATATAAAGTAAATATTAGTGATATTACCTAATGTGGGTGTAAAGCAATACTAAGGACTCTTAAAATGGTTAAAACACAGTGCAGTGGAACAGTACCCAAGGTGAGGGGCAACTCACTGAAAGTGGGTTCTTACCTGTGCACCAATTGTAAGACCACCCAGACTCAGGATACAACAACAAAAGGGCTTATTTAACAAAAAGGAGATTGGGGAAGAGGAAAGAGTGTGTAAGGCTACAAGGTTCATGCCAGGTAGTGCCCACAGTGTTCAGGAAGTGTTGTGGAAACCTGTAGCAGCAGAATCAAGGCTGGGCTGGAATGTGGACCAGACAGTGAAGGACTCAACAGCACTGAGGTGCTGCCAGAGAACCAGGGTCACAGAAAGCTCTGTGTAAGCTGCTGGCATACACCAACAATGAAGAGCAACTTGAGACACTGGCTGAGGCTAAAGGAGCTCCCTGCAAGTGATGTCAGACAGGGCTGGCTGCAGGCGCAGCAGCCTTGTCTGGGCAAAGGTCTGTGGAGGTCTGGAGGTCTGGTGAACGCCATGGACATCATCTGCCCAGTGCTTCCTGCTCTACAGAGGCTGTCTTTGAAGGCGGTCCAGTCAGCATTTCTCTTTGGAGGTTGGCTGCTGATGAACCCAAGTGGCCTCTGTTCTTCTACCTTATACCATACAAGCCTGAATGGGCGACTTCCAATCCTCACAACTTGATTGTACTGTTTATCACCAACCAGCATACTTGACATTTTCAATCTGAATACTTTACCCAAAGTTGACTGACATCTGGAAAGCTTGACCTGGACTGGTTCATTTATGGTCCTGCATCTAGGTATTAAAAGGGAAAAGCCTGGTCCCTGCCTAGACTGACCTGCACTGAGACCTGGCAGGCTTGTGGGTGGAAGGCCCTGGCCTCAGGTAGATGAAGCACACACATGAAATTCTTTGACAATTTTCTTTGTGTATCTGGCAAAGCAGTCCCTGACTTTAGTCATGGATGACTGGGAGCAGGGTATTTCATTTTAGAAGTCCTTTAAACTTCTTTTATTCATCAGACTCAATAAAATATTTATAAAAAAGTACAAGGAAAATTTCAAGAAAAAATTTGTATATAACTACCCAAAAATTTTACATATCTGTGGAAAATTTTATGTGAAATTTTAAATTGGAATTAGGTGATTTACTTTGTCACTACTACAGCTTTACTTGACAATTTTTGTAAGGCACTTAATGTATTTCTAATACTGTTATTTATTTACTTATTTTATATAGCAAATAAGTAGCCACAGATTTTTTAATTGAAATGTTGGTCTAAATCATTAATTCTTATACTTTAAAAGTTAATTTCTGGGCCCTCCCTGGTGGTACAGCGGGTTAAAGCACTGCACTAAGAAGCGTAAGCTATTTCCACATGAGTTCGATCCCAGCCTGCCCCGGAGGTGATCCACATGGCATGGCAGACCTCTCCTGACCCGCCCTCTGCTCCCCTCAGCAGTGTACTTCCTCAATCTGCCTGTTCCGCTCCCCACTCTGTCTCTGGTGAATCCTCTCACCCTCCGCATTTCTGGCCTGTACCCCAGTTCTGTATGAATAAATAAATCTTTTTTAAAAAAAAGTTAATTTCTTTTTTGATGAACATAGTTTAAAGAAAGTAAATAAATCAATTTACCAATGCCACACTCTACCAAGTGTGTTTCTTCTCAGTTTGTAGTAATTAGGCAATTTTTTATAAAAACAAAGACTTGTTTATGCTTGCTTCAAAGGGTACATACATTATTTTTATTAGTAAAGGAATATAATATATATTGACTACCTGCTATATACCATGAACAACACATATTTTATTTAAAGTAAACTGGGTACTCTTCCAATTTTAGATTTGAGTATAGTGAATCTCACAAAAAGAAGTAACTTGAGGGAGATTATAGAGATAATATATGGAAGAATTATAATTAAATAATGATATTAAATAAAGTATACTCATACAACACTTTGAAGACTAAGCCAAGAGTTCTGAACTTGGCAGTGAACTTTTCTGATTCAGTATCTCATACATTCCCCCACTCCAATTGTGCTAGTGTTATAAGAAGGAAATAACCTGCTTTGATTCTCTTCCCTAGGATGGCATGGCAGGGTAGGCTTAACTGGTTTGAAGGGCTCTAGGAAGGAAGGTTTATTATGTAGAGCCAGACTAGCCCAGTATAATTCCCCTTCTGAAAGATCACAGTTTAAGTTATAGTTCGTAGGGGTTTTTCCTTGGGGGCTTCTAGGTCTTTTCAAGTCCCACATTAAAACATCCATTTTCATAATATATTATGCTTTGAGTCAATACCAATAAAACCTTAAGGGATTTGTTGATCCAAACCATTGCCAGTGATGACAGATAACAGCTCATAGTTGCTAGGGATGAGGAAAAAGGAGGAATTTCCCACGGGAAGACAAGCAATAGGTAATGTCAAGAGAGCCAACAGAGGCTATGAAACAACAAATAATAAATTGCAATTATTTACAGTTTTATCAAATTTTGTCTGCTCAGGACATAGACAGGCATCAAATCTGACCTTTAGAAAAATATTAGTTTTTGATGTAATGTCAATTTGCCATAGAAATCAGTTAACAAAGTAAATATAGTATATACAATGTTTTAGGCTTGCTTAAAAAATGGTATACTCAGTTTAGATGTGTTCTCTTCTGACAATGTGTGTTATCTCAAGTTCAAATGAATCCCAGTAGGGACATCACAAATATACAGCATTATAAATAACCCTAGGAGAATAGAGATGTGAATATTAATCAATTTAAGCATTATGAGACAGCAGGAGACTATTTTGGATATGACACATGACACTTTTAATGGCATGGCTCTTTGACAGCTCTTTAATTCCAGGGAAAAAATTAAGAAAACAGTCAAGGAGGTTATAAGTCAAATCAAAATCTCAAAGGAGTTGTCAAACCCCAAAGGTACTCTTTAAAAAGATGGACAGTGTGTCCAGCGTAGGGGTATATTATGGTGTCTCATTTGATTTTAAAGTGCTATATAACTAGTTATTGAACAGCAATAATTTCAAATGGATTAATACTATGAAGATTTAATGAGAAAAAAGACAAAGCGTGAAAGACTACACTAAGCATTTAGCTAATATAATAAAAAACAAAAAACAAAGAGTAATTAAATGATAGCTTTACATTTTATTGGCTCACCACTGGACAATACATTGATCGATAATCTCTGTTGATAGCAAAATCCAAGTTTCTATTTATGTTATTCACTTACCCATTTATTCTTTCAGCAAGCATTAAAAAAAATTGACCCTACTATATACTAATGACTATCAAAATCACTAGAGTTATAAGTATACTGGAAAATGAGACAGATGATATTGAAGCCAGACAAGAAATGCAGTTTAGTCCTCAGAGAGGGAGGTAACATATAGGTCAATAAACGAAAGTAGCTTGAGTGTTAGGTGTACAAGATTAGAAACCAAGAAGTAAGCAGGTGAAATGGGTGAGTTTAGGAGTTTCCTTCATGAACACTCAGCATCTATCTGATTGTACCTTTGAGTTCTCCCTTGCTTTGGCTTCCAGGCTTCTGTACTTGAGAATTTGTACAATATCCTGCACCATCCAGTATAAATCATTTGTGATTCTGTCTCATATAAACTCTGTGTGTCAACCCTAATAATTGTCAAATATTGTCAGAAATGTTGATTACTTTAACTGTAAAAGTTAGATCATGTTAAAATCCCTGCTGAAATAGGATTCTAGCACTTCCGATGCACTTAGTATAAATTCAAACAGCATCACCTATAAGGCCTTAGGTGAACTAGTCCCTGACTTTCTCCCAAATTTCATTCTTTATCACCTTCTCCTGACTCTAATCTCCAGTTACCCTAGTCACCCTAGTCTTTCTCTCTCTCACTCTCTCTTTTTTAAAGATTTATTTATTCATACAGAACTGGAGTACAGGCCAGAGATGTGGAGGGTGAGAGACTTCACCAGAGACAGAGTGGGGAGCAGAACAGGCAGATAATCAAGGTACACTGCTGAGGGGAGCAACAGATGGGTCAGGAGAGGTCTGCCATGCCATGTGGATCTCCTCTGGGACCTGCGGGGATCGAACTCATGCGGAAGTGGCTTAAGCTTCCTAGTGCTGTGCTTTAACCCGCTGCGCCACCAGGGAGGGCCCCGCTAACCTCTCTTTTTGAGGCTTAAACATGCTAAGAATTCTGTTTGGCTCTTCCTCCAGCTAGCTTTTTCATTCCCAGGCCCATGCTACTTGCACCAACATCTATTCTTTGCAATTTGCACTCAAATATCCCTTCCTTGAGGCAGCTCCTTCTGACCTCCAAGTTTAAAATAAACTGCTAGCCCCTTACCACTTTCTCTCATTACACGTTTTATTTTCTTTCACAGAACCTATTACAAATTGAAATTGTATGTATGTAACATAATTATATAATACCTAGTGTAAGCACCACCAAGACAAAGATTATGTTGTTTCTTAGTTATAATATAATCTGACTTATAATAAGTACTAGCTAAATGTCTTTTAAAGGAATGGATAAAAGATAATTATATACAGCCTTGTAGAAGATGGGTAATTAACTATTACATAATACACATAGAACTTTGCAGTCAAGATGTTATTTCCAAATTGGAGTTTCTAGAGAAAGAGAACAAATACAGAACTTGGTGGCTAACGCCTCAACTAGATGACCTCCAACTACCCTCAGCACATTTACTGTCCTAGGGGTCCGGGAAAACAATATCCAGGCCTGACCATGGGCCCTGCCCTTTTAATTCTTTGGACCTCAGTTTTCCAAAGTATTAAATGAGTGGTTGGATGGCCTTTGGGATTTCTATATTAAAAATCAAAGAAGGCCCTCCCTGGTGTTACAATGGGTTAGGATGCAGCACTGCAAGCTGGCCCAGCAGCTTCAGTGCGAGTTCAATCCCTGGCCAGGGAGGTGACCCACATGACATGGCAGACCTCTCCTGACATGCCTGCTGCTCCCCTCAGCAATATATTTTGTCAGTCGCCTGTTCTGCTCCCCACTCTGTCTCTGGTGAAGCCTCTTACCACCCCTGCACCTCTGGCCTGTACCCCAGTTCTGTATGTATAAAAATCTTAAAAAAAAAAAAAAGAAAAGAAAATCATATATTCAAGTAGGAATTTTAGAAAAATATTCCAGTGAAGCAGTAAGGATTTTAATGCTTAGCAGTCTCCAGCCCTACCAAGTTGCTGGTGTGATGTCTGCAGGTTAAGAAGCCAGGTTCATACACTCACTTTTCACTGTTCCTTTCACCTAAAGAGCACGTCTGATTTTTTTTTCAAGAAGAGATTAGAAACATGTATGGGCAAATAAAACAAAAAAGCAAGCATTTAACTTTCTAAACACCCTTATCAATTCAACATCTAGGTCTGGCACAAAATCAAAGAACTCTACACAACAGCTGCCTTCATGTGTGCGTACTGAGTACAAAATTTTGACTCTAGAAAAGACTATTTCAAAAAGTAAAAAGTACAGCTGGTCTATCTTCATATGTCACTGCATTAAAGTAGTCATTTTTCAGAATTTTGTGGGCTCTTTACTTTTTTGGTCTGCACTCACATACTGTAAGTGGATAATGTGACATGTATATGATACTATACTTTCCAAGCATGTTTGTAACTGCTACCGTAAGTCTTTAGATTCTAAAAGTTCCATTCTGCCAGCGGACTTTGCCTCCATTTCTCAGAGTATCAGTCTTTCAGAGTACCTGCCAGATCGTTTGGCACAGTTATATAACTACTGCTGATAAAGTCCACCTTGTAGCCAGGAAATAACAGCCTTCAAGAATTCACAAATACAAGGCTGGACTCTGACAGTAAATTTGTTACTGAGTTCACCTGTAATTTAAGGTAAAGAAACTGTCTAAGTTGAAATAAAATGTGCACTGAGAACCACAGGTGATTGAAAACTCATTTTATAATCTAAGAGAAGGAAATTTCATTACTTATTTTTTAAAAAGAGACATTAGGCCCCTCCCTGGTGGTACAGTGGGTTTAACCACAGCACTGAGAAGCTAAAGCCACTTCAGCATGATCTTGATTCCCAACCCTGGGGATCCACATGGCGCAGCAGACCTCTCCTGTCTCACCAGCTGCTCCCCTCAGCATTGTACTTCATCAGTCTGCCTGTTCTGCTCCCCACTCTGAATGAATCCTCTCACCACCCCTGCACCTCTGGCTTGTACCTCAGCTCTGTATGCATAAATAAATCTTAAAAACAAAAGAGACGTTAATACCAGATACATAGTTCATTCTCAGAACTATTCATTCTATTAAGCCCTGCTCTGATGATGGGATACTTTACGAGTACACAGCTCAGAAGCCCTATAAGTGCATTCATGGCTGAAGTATATTTTGACTCCAGTAAGACCATGACTTTGGCTTACCCAGTTTCTCCTTTTCTCTGGAATAACCTTTGCTCTTTCTCTTCCAAGCAATGTCTATGTTCATTTTTATGTACTCAGGCATCAACATGAATATCACCTGTCCTGTAAAGGTTCTCTTAATTTTCCTCTCCTAGGCAAATCAAACTCTTTTTCCTATAGCTTCTTCGTGTTCCTTCTGTACCCAGCTCAGACACCTGTTATAAATTTTAATGACTTTGTTTACTTGATGTCTTTTTGGGCAATAAGTTTCAGGGAAGACTTGCCTTCTTATTCATTTTTGTTTATCTTCAAGTTATCTCACTACTATATGCCAAAACTGAAAAAGTGTAGTCTGAGCCGGCAAGGAGTATGATCAGACTCCTACTAGATATGGTTATATGGCACCTTGTAGTAACAGCTTGTCAAAGATCAGAGATTATTTTCAGTGGCAAATAGGCTTTGGACTCTAAGAAAAAAAATGAAAGTGTGAAATGGATTTGCTTCCCTTTACACTTCATTCAATACTTTCCTTCACTCCTCAGATACTCAGAATCTTCACATGCCATTAGGAATTCAAAATGTGCCACTCCAAGAAAAGACTCATGTCCCTTCATTTCTTTCTAGTGCTCTTCTCATTGCATCCACTCCCCTGTGAAGACACCATTTAAGTGTTAATGCTGGGCTTTGGTTAGATAAGCTGAATGAAGTAATTTATATTGCAGGAAAAGGGACAAATTATTGGTGCATTATGGGACATCAATAAGATATTCTGAGACAATTTGCAAACTTCTAGGGAGATACTTATTATTCACTCTGAGCTTGAATTACTAAACTTAAAGCTATCTCTCTGACTCTCTTACTTTGGCTTCCAAGGTAAGGGCAATGAATCCTTTAGATGAGGCTTTTATTCCCTTTGTGCCCAATATTCTGGAAAAGGAAGAAAATACTGTCTAAGATTTGCCTAGCAAAGTGACCAGAAATCACTCATTTATGAATCATTATAGTCTTGCACTAATGTCTATATTTTTTTATGTCCTTGATATTTTCACATATATCTTAATGGACCTTCTTTGTTGTAAAAGCAAGTTTAACAGATAATGTAATTAGTAAGTTACATTAGAATCATTTATTTGGGTTACAGAGTGTCTTACAGGGTAAATTGAGGACAATAAGAACAAACTTAGTTTGTTTTGACGACTTCACAAAGTAAGCTTTATACCAGTTATATAGGGAAGGAAAAAGACTGCTTTGTTAAGGTGTTTTTTACAAGTAAAAAGATAAGAAAGTCTTAAATAGCTTCAATTTTTTTTTGTTTTGTGTTCCAATGTAGGGTTACAACATGGACTAATTGCCTCCTAAGCTGTAAAGATCAGTGACTAGTAATTAGTCCTATGGGGTTTACTGCTGCAGGATCCCCAAATCGTTGAATACCTATTCTATGAAGTGTTGAAAGCTTGGTTGACTGCAGAATCACTGGACCAAATCAGCTGTTGCTCCTTACTTTACCACAGTAGTGCTTTATAATATCTTCTGTGTTTCAACCATCCTGAAAAATGGGTCATCTAAGTATAAGGACTTAATCCATTTCCCAAATTCCCATTCCCTCCTAATCCCTTTCAATAGATGGTTATCTGCAGTCAATATTAGAATCGACCATTGTTTAATATGATATTGGAACAGATTATGCTGATTGGATTTGAGGTTTCCAATCTTATTTATAATATCATGACGACTCCTTTGGCTACATAATATTCCATAGTATAAATAGCATGCTTTATTTTACCAATTTCACAGCCCTGTATGTTTAGCTTCTTACTAATATTTGTTATTGATATTATAAAGCATGTTCAGCAAACATTTAAATATTAACAATTCACCACTACCTGATTTTTGTTCTAAGCTTACATTTTGATGATTTTAAAAAGGTATATACAAGGTTTAATGGTTGGAAACCTAGTAGAAAATGACCTTGATCAGATCATTAACTGCGGATGCCTTGTTGTCTATAAATTTACCAACACTTTGGCAACTAAGAAGATATTCTGAAGTTAAGACAAATTTTCTTCTATGAAAAGAATGTTTGGTCTGATTGAACTGACTGCATCTTGAGTTCAAAACTTCATTTACTGACCTTTAAACTAAAAACAAACAAACACCACTATTGATTGGCAAGCATTGGTTTTCACCTAGATATAGTTTTCTCTGAGAACTGTGTCACAATATATTTTTTCCCTCTCCATAGCAACTAAGTCCATTTTGACTAAAAAGCCAATGAACTATAAGAAATGTAGTCTCTACTCAACCCCAGTTTTTGAAATTCTAACCTTTCCCTCATCTTTTTCCTTAAACTCCCCTTAACTGAAGACCCCTTTAGGACACAATTTGGGCTTATACCTGAGTTTTTGGCCAAAAATTTGTAAATCAAAGACCTGCTCCAAATAAATGCTATCCTTTTATTTTAGCATTGTCATGTTTTTCTCTGTTGTCCCCTTGATTTACTTGATCTTCTCAGTTCATCTACCTGCATTCTTGTTATTCTTAGTGTTGTTTCAAAGATTCTCTTAGCAGAGTGAACTACCAATAAAGCTAAGAGCAGAATTATCATTTTAATCATCTGTGTAACTCTGGAAGATTAGTGGAGTGTCCACATATATTAGTAAAATAAAAAAGCAAAGTTATTTTCAATATTATTTTCTATAATTTATATACATTATATGTATTTATATTGTATATATTGATATATAATACATACAAAAAGAGATTTTGTCTCTGTGTATCCATCTATCTACCTCATCTAATGACTTGGCAGCGTTTAAAGAGGGCTCTCCTCCCCTTGAAAAAGACCATATGCTTTCCATACACTCTCCCAGAAGGTCAGAAAATAAGCATTTCCACGGAATACTGTTTTGCATAGGACTACTTATGTTGGAGCCAGGAAGCCTGCATTTAAGGACCCAAGGGGATGATGGGCCTTTTCTGCTGGATCAAGTGCTTGGTATCACTTTCACTGCATTTCTGGCCTTAGCACAATCTGGAACAGACAGCAGGCTGGAGTGTGTTGGCACGTGTATGCAGTTATACCATCTGTTTTGCTTTTTCAATTCATCAATTTCCTCTACTTATGATCTCCCCATCACTTAGTACAGTTATGAAAAATATGTACTCTGAGTATTTTGTCTTTAATTACTTTTATAGATCTTTTCAAAGGAAATTGTGCTGTAGTATGGGAGTAATGATAAAGTAAAATGTTACTGCAAAAAAAAAGCAGTAAATTATTAAAATGAAATATGTAAGCCTCATCTAATTAACAAGTCAATGGAAGTGTGGTCTGGGCACATGAACATGAGCCTCATGAACAGTCAAGAAAAAGGAACCCGAGTAAAAGTGTCTTTGACAGAGACAGGTCAGCTACTGTCCATTGTAAATTTTTTTTTATTAACTATCTTAGATTTATGTTAAAATCTTACAAGGCTATTTCCTCTAAATATATTATTTAAAATGTTTAAGCATTACTGTGGACCACATCTATCTCTTATGGAAGCTGGAAAATAATAGCTCCCTTTGGGGAGGAACTATCATCATTTATAATATCTAAAATAATTGGGAGACTTGAAAATATTTTGATATTTCAGAATGAACATATTTATGTTAAGGTGGTAATTACATTTCTGTCATAGATGGCATAAATATAAGTTCCACTCTGTTAGGGAATTTTCTCAAACCTCCTTAATTCTTTGCAAACAACTGCCAGATGGGTTGCATTATCATTCTTTTATGTGGAAAAAAATCTGGGACAAAGATTCTGCTAGAAAAACCAGAAAGAGTAAAGAAGGACAACTGTAAAATGATACAAAGAATGCATACATAGATTCTGGATCATGTAAGTGCCCACTGGAGTCACTTGTCACAGTAAAAAAGTGTTTGAACAGAATATTAATAAACTACCCACAGAACTGCCTGACAAGAAATGGTGTTTTGCTGAACATAATGCAATCTAATGAGTCTGTGGCAGAATTAGAAATACAACCTAAAATTTATGACAAAAATCATCAATTACCAGAAGCTGCTCCTCTCCACATCATGTTAATTTTATTATAAAGAATGCCTTGTGGCCACAAAAACTTAAATTAAATTACAAGGTGTTGAAAATTCTGAAGGCAGTTAAATTTGTATTTTCCCATTCCTCACTGAACTGAGAAGGAAATGAGAAAAAAACACATTAAAATTCCTTAACTCTTCTGACCATTCACTAGCAATTTTAACTAAGAGTTTTGCAATTTTACTTCAAACCTAAAGGCAATTACACAATGCAAGTGCAAATTTTGCAAACTCCTTCAGACAAACAAATAGCAATACTTTATTTACCTGTTGACATTTGTTGCAATGACTTAAACAAAACTTCTTTTATCTAATGAGGAAAGTATTAGATTCAAAACGGATTTATTCTAAGTTCCTTTGGTTTGTCTACCTTTTTTTTTTTTTTTGCTTCAGACTACAGAAGACAAAGGCATGTGAAGCGTTGTTATAAGATGATCTTAAATGATAAGCCTGGAAGTGATCCCTCCCATTTGGGTTTTATTATGCAAAACAGATGATTATCTAGATGATCAAGCATAAGTGTAAAAAATGATGGCAGAGGGAAAATGTTAGTTTTTACCATGAGAGAACCAATACCTGGCAAACTCTTGGTCTGAGGTAGAGAAAAAAGATAAACCAGAGTTGGTTTGGCAACTTAGGTAGCTAGCAATACATAGGATACATAGAAGTGATGATTGATCTGAAGAGGTTAAGATAAGGGAGAATAGTTGTGCGACGAGGAACTTGAGAACATGATTTCATATTCATAAAATTAAAGGCTTGTTATCTGCTAAGGTATTGCTCATTCTGGGGCACAGGAGTAATGGTTTACATTAGACTTCCCACGATGAACATGCCTATTCAGAACAGGTATCGAGGGAGTCTGGAACAGTTATGGAAGGAGGTACATTGGAATTTGGATCCTTCTTGTCTGGATGTTTTTTGGGGACAGCTACTGCTGTCTGCACTGCCATTAGATTGTTATAAATCTGTCTCCTCCACTAAATTGAAAATTCCACAAAAGCCAGGTATGTATCATTAATCTCTATGTTCTTGGAATCTGGCCTCTCAAAAAATGAAACACAGTAGGTCTTTTGAAACTAAATTGAACTGTTTTTATAGACTTATCTTAAAATGTCAAATAGCTTCTGACAGGCATGAAATAGGTTCTTGTTCATTTGGTTTCCTCATTCTTAATTCAATATGACAGTTTTCAGCTTAGAGAGTTGTAAGCAGAATGTGTATAGAATTTGTATCATCAATAAAAGAACTTTCAGATTTTATTGTAATATTAAAATACCTATGTAGAAATTAAGGCCTTACTACCCTACGTTATTAAGCATCTTAAATAATTTAATAAAATATATTTATTTTAATTTTCAATAACTTAAATAAAATTTCAAGCTAGAAATGCAATGAACTGTCTCCCTGTTCCTAACAGGTGCTATTTTTTATTTTTAATTATCCCTTTTATTTTTAATATAAACCTGACCTATAGACTTTGGCTTTCAAAAGATTTTAGTTCTCTGCCCTTCCACTTTATTTTTAGTAAAGTGGCATTGAGATTTGCTTGGATATATGTGATATTTTCACAAAGAAAAGTAAATTGGAGGGATTCATTGTATGTGACAGTATATATATTAGTAATAAATTTAAGATATACCGACTCCTTGACAAGAACTTAAATTTAATATAAAAAGTTGTTCTTAATATGTTATATCCACATTAGGTGACCATGAAAGGGACAGTCTAAGAGTAAAACTAGAACCAACACCACACCCATTCCATTCTTTTCTTTGGCATAACTAGAACACATTTGTGAATCAAATGATGGAAGTGAACATCATTGTTTTTAGTCCCTTCTAGATAGACAGAAAAGCATAAAAATCCCCAGTGAGTAATACAATATGGGATGGAAGAATTTTGCAATTTTAGATGTTAGGGGTTTAAAATGGTATTATTATTATAAAATATTTTATCATCTACATTGGAGAAAGAATTATAAGTTCAGTCGAACAAAAAAGGGAGAATTTCTGTTTTTATTATACTAATTGAATCAGGTATACATAGGATGGAAAATTTAAATCTGTCATTTACCAATTAATGACAGTTGAGGTTGGTTCTCAGTTTCTCATATAGAAAATGACACTCATCATACTACTTATTTTAAAAGTGGAAAATGCCTTGCAAATTAAAAGTGGTAAAATTGTTATTATTTTGAAGCTAAAATTCTACTCTTTTACTTTATTTTACTTAAGTTATGAAATTCACTCAAAGAAGTCCAGAGCTGGAATCACAGTCATGATAATTACTGCATGTGGTATCTTTTTCAAAGTTTAGAAAGGTGTTCCTCTCAGGAGATGTTACATGTGCAGGAATGTGTGGCTTGGCAAACATAAGGAATTTTTGCCTGATCTAGGTGTCTCATTCCCAGAAACATCTGCATTGTTTTGCAGGTTGACAGCAGTCCAAATTTAAGTCTTTATGCATAACCTTGGCTATGCTTCCATGCAAGACTGAACCTGCAGAGTCATGCACTGGTCTTTGGTTGGAAAACTTTTGGGAGGGCAGATAATAAGATTCTTTCTCTCTGGAGAACACACACAAGAGTGAGGGACTTATACTCACTGTAGCCATTAACATCTGTTCCTGGCTTGTTGCAATATCTACCTTTAACTTCCAAACGTTAGTAGCAATGTCCTGTCAAGCCATAGAATTTTCATATGCAAACCCTAAGCAACTAAAAACTGCTGTTAAGTTTTCCTTAGGACATCTGTGGCAGACTTGGTTATTTTCTAAGAGAACTCTCAATTTTGTTCAAATATCTATATCCATATCTCTGAAACTACTACTCTTTATACCAGTAATAGCAATTGTTACTCAGAGCCTTCCTGGTGTGCCAGGTTAAAGTCTCAGCATTATCAAGCTATTACCAGTCACTGCAGCATGCGTTTGATCCCTGGCCAGGTAGCTGACCCACATGGTGCAGCAGGCCTCTCCTGTCTCATCCACTGCTTGCCTCAGTAGTGTACATCTGCCTGTTCTGCTCTCTACTCTGTTTCTGGTGATTCCTGTCACTTCTGCACCTCTGGCCTTATAGCTCAGTTCTTAAATGCATAAATAAATAAAATAATTCTTAAAAAAAATTTAATTCATTGCATCAAAGGCATTGTAACTGATTGGCACATACTTCTCTTCAGGCAATATGTCTTGGCATTTTGTCCCCTTGAGGGTTTCTGCATCTCTTTGTTCCTGAGCCTAGTTTATTCTCAGCCTAAAGTGGACACACTTTAACTTGCTGAAGCCCAGAATTGAATGCAATAGTTCTTTATGGAATGTCCTAGGCAGGGAATTCTGCTGACTCGTTTTGAACTTCTTATCAAGTATTTTGGTGCTTGTTCTTGTGATATCACATCTGCTTCAGCCTGTAACAGTATGCTATTTGCTTGTTTAACTACAGAGCATAACAAAAAATAAAGTCTTCATTAAGTTTATCTAGCTAGAGTCATTCTATCACCCAATTCAGGTGAGATACTATGGAAATTCTTCCTAGAAAAGTGCATCTGCTATCCACAAATGAGGAAAGAAAATCCACATGGACAATTCTGCAGAGTTTAGGCCCAGTGCATTCCTGGTCCATGATGGCTGCTGGTTTTGTCATCAGAATTATCATTATATGCTTCATCCTTTTCATCCTCTCCTGAGCCAGATGTGCTACCAAATCCCTGAAGTTCTATCTTCTCTCTTTCTCTAATTACACTTGGAAATTCTGGTCTAGATGGCATTAGATCTTCCAATTTAGGAAATTTGTCTGAGTTCATCCTGTTGTTTTCAAGAAAAGGCACATTACACTTTGTGCAAATATCACCTTTTTCAAATGGGTCACGATACTGTGCAATTCTTTCAACTCTACATGAACACATTCTGGTTCAATTACTTTGAGACAGGGCTATTTCATCACAATCTGTGTCCTTTTAGGTGTTTAAATGTGAATTGAAATCCACATAATATTCCAACATGTCCTATCTAATATACCTTGTGCAAAGTTTTCCATCTCTCTGGAACACTTCATGTTCTTTCTCCTGCAGCAAAAGAACATGTTTTCTGGTTCTATTTCTGGAGTCTAGTCTTCCTCACCAGTGAATGAAACTCTTTGTCCGTGTTTCACAACCTTGTCTATGTGGATTTTAAAAACATCAACTTCTTTAATTATCTTCTTCGTCTATGTGGCTTTAAAATACATCAACTTTTTTAATTACCCATTTTTTACAGCAGTCTTTTTCATTAATTGCCTCTCCAGTGCAGTCAGAACAGACAGATTATATCTATTGTAGCATTCCTGGAGACAGCTGTCTGAGCACCTCAACCCTGACAAGAACTGCCTTTTTGAACAGCTCCAGAATCTTTACCTTGGCACTGCATACACTACAGAATCTAGTTTTGATAAGGTGGAGTTTGGCTGTCTGCCATTATACATCATCTAAGGATACTTTGGGGAGTGGATACATTATGTCTTCTTCTGCCATTTTGACTCTTCTATTTTCTTAAGGCAGCATTAAGACCACTGACTTCCTCTTTTCTAATATGAGGAGGCTGTGATACATATTTCTTTCTAGTCACTCTTTATTTCATTTTTATTAAGTAATTTATATATTACTGATATCTCATTTATTTTTATATCATGTTAATTTTATTTCAGTGCATTTGTTTATTTTATAATTATTTCACTTAAAGTACCTTATTAATTTCTATTTTTTATTGTTGGACTCACTGGTAACCCAGAAATATGTAACTTCATTTAAAAATATTTGGGGATTTTCCTGATATCTGTTCTCAATTTCTAATTTAACTCTACGGAGAATATCTTTGTATGTTTTGAGCCCTTATAAATTTACTGAATTTTTTTTTATGGTCCAACGTATGATCATTTTTCAAGTTGGAATACTGTGAAGTAACAATGTTTTACCTTTGCTCTCCTTGTTCATTAAGAGAAACATTTAAAAGTTCTCAAAAATTATTTTATCTTTTATAGGCTAAAATATACTTAGTTTGTATTTATTTTTCTTTCATAAAGCCTATTTTGGATTATACTGACCTCAAGATATATGCTAATATTTTTGAGTTAACATATGGTTTCCTTTGAAATTTCATTTTTAAATGAGGCTTGATAATACACCTGTTTTTGTACTACTTTATGTCGGTTCCCCATTGCTTCATAATCTTTTAGAAGTACAATTCGGGGGTAGGGTTGATTCGTTAACAGTCCTTTCAACTCTATAGGAAACATCTTTACTTAAAAATTCTAACCTGCTGTTATTTTCCAAGCATTATTTAAATTCTTTCCTTCATGTATCCATTTCTTTACTGTTATCTAACCTTCACAAGATTAATATAAGTTTACTTCTTCATGAGAAATGTCATTAAACTTTTAGATGTCTTATAGCTCTCATATTTCATATTAGTATTATTTTTGAGGAATATATTTTTATAGTTGGCTTTTTATTGATTTTAATTATTTTTAAGTAATAAAACATATATTACTAAGAATGTCTTAAAATAAAATAGCTCTACCATTCAGGAGGATAATTTTGCTGATGAAAATTAATACACAACAAATTTAATTTTTTCTGTAAATACTACATGATTTTCAAGAGAAACTTTATTTAGACTGATCTCAGATAAGACTATCATTACTACTTACTGTCTATCAGGAGTTATCCATCTTTGATATTTGATATACATGAGTCTTTTTTCCCTCTGCATCAGTTCTACTAAACTACCTCAAACAAGGTGTACATGAATACAATTCTGTAGGTGTGTGTGAATAAATGCTACTTAGAAAAAAAAAAGACAAAGAGTCAAAGTTTAAAGGGTACAACATTCACTTCTGAATTTATCTCTAGATTTCAGAGATTGCCAGAGGCAGTTCTATTTAAGAAGAAAAACTTCTTCAAAAAGCTTCACAGATTACATTCCTATTTTTTCTGATGCCTTTATTTCACCTACCATACAAAACTTTCTATGGAATTTGAAAATATCATTCGAACATTTGAACATATTATTTTAGTGTCTTTTATTCCTTAATTAAAGAAATAAGAGGATAGATTTAGTTTCTTTGGCTCATTCCCTATGATAACACAAATCAGAAAGATTCCTTGTCAGAAGAGATGTTATCTTTAATACTATAAGGTTCCAATAACCAGGGAATGGTTTTAATGGATATGAAATTTCAAAAATTGATAATTTTTTCATGAAAAATACAGCAAATAAATGCTTTCTCTAATAACATTAGTAATGTAACATAACATTTAGTGTTTTGGTTCTTAAGATGATGTAAACAAAAGATAGGTGGACTCATTTATTTAAGTAGCTAATTCTAGATAGTTCTATTCACCAAATTCCCAACATTTTCATTCTTCTCCTTTGTCTGACCATAATGATAAGAAAAACATGTTACCTCTATCTTTTAAATATAGATATTCCTTGACCAATTCTCCAGACTACCCTACCACCCTACTGTCCTATTCGAAATCATTGTCATCTGTGAATAATACAACAGACTTCCAGCTAGTACCGCTTCCATTCTTTTTTTTTTTTTAAACAATGTGCATGTTTTTAAAGATTCTATTTTCGTGTAGAACTAGGGTGCAGGCCAGAGGTGCAGGGGGTAAGAGGATTCACCAGAGACAGGCTGGGAAGCAGGCAGATCTACTGAAATACACTGCTGAGGGGAGCAGCAGGAGAGGTCTGCTGTGCCATGTGGGTCACCTCTCTGACTGGGGACTGATATTAGGCCAATGCAGTGGTAGTGCTGAGACTTAACCCACAGGCCACCAGGAGGCCCACAACCTCTTTCATTCTTGACCCATATAGACTATTCTTCACAAAACAATAAATCAACCACTTGAAAACATAAGTCAAGTTACATGGTTTGGCTTTGCTCCCTCTAATGATTTTTTCCTTTGACTCTGAGTCAAGGTAATATTACAATAGCCTGGAAAAGCTTGACTTATTAACTTTTAGTCATGTCCACTACTTTAGACCTATCTAGCTACTCCCCACCACTACATTCCAGCTATGCAGACTTCCTTGCTATTAAACAAAAATAATGTGTGGTCCTGCTAAAGAAGATTCTGTCAGGGCGCTCTCTCTCTCTGAAGGGAAGCTTGCTCAGAGGCACATACAGTGGGATCCCAAACCTTCTTCAGGTCCCCTCTGCAATGCATTCTATCAGAGAGGCTTTCTCTGATCATCTCACATAAACTAGGACCTGTCCTCACACTCCCTGCCATGCTTTCTCTTTGTAGCATGCACTTGATATATATTTCCTTCCTTTTGATGATCTCTTCAATTTGTCCTATTCACTTTTCCTTTTCTGTATTAGGGACAGAATCTGGTATGTAAAAGGCATTAAGGAATTTGTGAGTAAATTGAACCATCATAGTTAAAGCCAACTGTGCTTCTGATGGATATGATGATACTTACAGATGAGAACAACAGAATGCTTCATTCACAACTATCCCAGAACTCCATGACCTGTCATTACCAGGGGGCAAAAATACGACAACCCAAGACTTAAATTGTGAGCTGAAATTCAGCTATCTGTGCTGTGGGATGTATTTTCGTATGGAGACAATGTAATGATGGTGAAGTTAGAAATTCCTGTTTATAAGTCACGATGTGGTTGCAAGAGTATCTGTGGTAGTTCTGGACATCTTCCTGTTCCCAAGTTCCCTAAGGTTTTTGATTCATGTCCCACAGCTTTTCTGGGACCTGTGCTCTCTTTAACTTGAGCAGTGAAATAGTGTTAAGGTTTTGTTGTTTAGAAAAGGATCTTCTTGACTGAGAAATACGTAAAAGAACTTTGAAGAAAGGGGTACTAGTCTGCTTTGGTGTCTGTTGTGCAACTAGCCCAGCTGGCAGGTTCACTGGGATGGTTCTCACAGCCTAAAAGAGCCCTCTGTATCATTTTTACAGATCTTTAATGCTAAGCCAGGGTACAGACCAGCTGACAGGGAGACAGCCATCTCTGGCGTTCTTTCCAGCGCGCATTTGCAGTCTTATGTGGCCTTGAAGTTTTGCTCAGTGATGCTGCTCTTTGGGCCCTTACCTCAGCACAGGTGTCCACACTTGCAGGTGCCATACATATGTACCTGTGTTCACTGGGCCCACGTGTCCACCATCATAGGTGTGCATGCCCGTGCCCACACCTCCTGACCTTGGCACCTGCACCACCCAGGAGGAGTGCAGACTGCAGGTCACAGGCACAGAGG
The DNA here is from genome assembly GCF_000260355.1 of Condylura cristata. Classification (NCBI taxonomy): domain Eukaryota; kingdom Metazoa; phylum Chordata; class Mammalia; order Eulipotyphla; family Talpidae; genus Condylura; species Condylura cristata. The sequence goes on along the minus strand of NW_004567104.1, from coordinate 44,328,555 downwards.
CCAGCGGTGGGAGGGGAGTGAGGTGGGGGGAGTCTGATTCATTTCATTTATTCTACAGCTGCTATAATAAAATGCTATGAACTGGGTTACCAAAACAACAGAGAGAGATTTATTCTCTCATAGTTCTGGATCCTATGAGTCCAAGATCAAGGTGACAGCAGATTGGTGTCTAGTGATACTCCCGGACACCTTCTTACTATGTCTTCCCATCGCTTTTCTCTGTGCTCTTGAAGGGACTGATCTCTGGTGTTAATTCCCTTTCTTAGCAGGACCTCTATCCTACCAGAACGAGGTTCTATTCTTCCAGCCTCACTTAAGCTTTATTGTCTCCTGATAGGTCCTAGTTTCAAAAACAGTCACACTGGGGGTTAGGAATTCCATAAATGAATCTGGGAGAGCCACAATTCAGTCTGAAACAAAACCCTTCTGTGTAAGAAAGTGGGAGGAGTTTGAGAAGGCAGCCCAACAGCTGGGCCCAGTGAAATGGCCTGGGTGAGGAGTCCCTGCAGCAGATGGGCATCTTAATGCCTGGAGCTTTAGAATTTGGTCCATCTCCTACCACCTGTGCTTATTCCCATAGCCATTTCAACTCTAAGCAGCTGCTGTTTATCATTCCCCCCCTCTTCTCAGCTGGCAAATCTTAACAAGTACAGGCTGTTTTCCCTGACAGTGTTAGTTTGAGATAATCTCAAGTTATAAAATGTCTCAAAGTACAGTTCCCCCAAGCTACCAGTGCCAGAAATGCCTGGGGAGAATGTATGACTGGGTATGTTAGAGATCTAGTTTAAACCTGCTGAATCAGAATTTCCAAGGTGGGGGCCCTACAATTAGCAGCCCTAACAATTATCCCTGGTGTTATTTACACAAAGTTAGAGAGCCACTGAAGAGTTCTGGACAAATTGCTATCTTGCAGTTTTAATTGTAGTTGTCTTTGTCTCTCTCTCATGCCCTCCCTTTCTTCCTTCAACCCTTCCTTTGTTCCATTGTTTTTTTTTTTTCCCTCAATTGAAGTTCCAAGTCATGACTTTACAATAACATATGTGTTTTACTAGAAAAATGAGTCAGTATTTATTAACATATGTGCAGGAACTGTCAGACTATAAGAAATCAAATGTACTGTAACAGTGTGGGTTGGTCTGAGCAGCTGGCAAATGGAAGGAAAAACACACTTCAGGAGAGGAGCTACTGATCATAAGATCTCTAGAGGGAAACACGATGATTAAGTGTGAGGTGGGATTTCCAGTCAGATGATGCTCATCTCATCATTTGGTAAGAGAGGACAGTTCCTTTATTGGAAGGAAAGGGAAAAGCTTGGAAAGTAAACAGAACAGACCTGTTTGATGTGTATAACATTTGTCTGCTTTTTACCCCCCCCCCCAGTTCCTGACTTAAGCCCTTAAGCAGGAGGGACCCTCAACAAAGGGAACAGTCTCCCTGGCTTTTGTGCAGCACTTCCATTTACTGTTAAGAATTCTTAAACTTCAGACTGGTGAGATTAGTTGCCTAGAAAAAATATTCCCCCTCCAACCCCCATCCCCCACTCCTGAACAGGGCTGCTAACACCAAGAATCGCAGATAAAGCAAGTAATAGTTTGCAGTCAGGAAGAGAATATTGGGTTTGGAAAAGCATTCTAATCAGTTCAAACAGAGCCCTCATGATTGGTAGTATTCTGAGGTATCATGTATGATTCCAAAAGAGATCATCTGTTTGACAGGCCTTCAAATTTTGCATTACAGAACAAAGGCATTTTGATGTGTGGATTTTATCCAAGCTCTTAGGCATAATTTGGAAAATGAGATGAGGCAGAAGCAGAGGCAATATTTTCTTTCTTTTGTTGACCCAGAAAGAAATACAATTTTAAGTGATTTGGTTATCTAAGGGAGCTCCTCCTTGCCCTGTCACCTAGCTTTTGTGACCTCAATTCCACTTGTTAAATACAGCCTGGCAGTCTGTCAGCTAAATGCTGTCACTTTATGTTTGATCCCAAGAGATTCATTACAAAGCACCAAGGATTGTGTACAACTGGCTAAGACTCAACTCTAGGAAAACCATAATTACACAGCTGGGACACGTGAGAATTATGCCTCACCCCCACCTCCCAGGCTTCCCGAGTCATGGATAGGGGGATTCAAGCCGTTCAAAGGCTTTTGTTATGCCCGTCAATTGATTAATTTCTCTGTACCTATGTCTATATACCCTATATGTTACTATTGGAGTAATCTTCCTACAATAGTTCTGAGAGTGGCCCTCTTCTTGCCTGAAGGTACCTCTGACGGTTCCTAGGCAGCTCTAAAAACTGGTCATTAAATATAAGGCTTACATGGAATATGAGTAGCAACCACATGGAATACAGATTCTCAGACCGATTAGCATTTGACACTCTAGGGATGGGCTATTGTGATCTCTGCTTTGATACATCACTTAATACATTTTTGATGTGTTATATTTCAGACGTACTGCTCTAAATCCTAATAATCATCTTTCTGAACTTACCATATTCCATTTTTTGTCTGCAACTTTGAATATTCATGGGACATTAAATGACTACCATATTTTGCTCTTCCATATAACTTAGTAGTATTTCCTTTAACTGCAAGAACAATTTTTTCCATCTATGCTTTTTAGAAGTTATTAATCTACCTCTTTTTAGATCTAGCTCAAATTCTCCTTTCCCAAAGGTTTTTTGTTTTTTTCAACCATTATACCACTGACATTAGGAGCTAGAATAATTTTCTGTTGTAATGGGCTATGCTGTGTTTTCTAGAGTATCTTACAATATCACCAGCTTCTACCCACTGAATGCTAATAGTGGCCCCAGCAATGACAAGCAAAAATGTATTCAAACATTATAATACATTGACCAGGGGAAAAGTCTTGTTTGGCAGTGAATCATTACTATACCCGCTCATTCTATCATTTACCTTGTCCCCAAAGCTAGTCTCAATCTCTGCATTTTCTGTGCTCTTAGAGACACTGAACTTCTATGAGTTTCTTAAATCAAATTAAGAAAGTTGTACTTCTGAATAAAATATGAACTTATTAAATAGCTTATATATCTTTGATGAACTATAAAGTGAAGACTGTAAAATGTGAGCATTATCACTTACAATTCTATTATCACTACTAGTCATTCATTCAACAAACTGAGTATTTACCATATGCTAAATTTTTCTTTGTTCAAAGTATGTTACACAACTAATATATTCTCATTCCTGATTTGTATGCAAGGTCTGCCCCTATGGAAATCTGAACTATTTTCAAAAGCCACTGTTAAATATGATAAACAACTGTACTAGTCATGCTGAATTCAGAATATATTTTAAGGCAGGCCTCCTATTTGTAACAAGAAATTACTTTTGGCCTCTCAGTGCTATTTCCTTTACAGCAACATGAATTGAACAACACTGGACTTACCTGTTCTCTGAGCTTCCACTCTCCCTGTGCTCAACCTATTTGGCCATCTTTCTCAGTAGAAAGTAGAGAACACTATGTCCATCACCTTTTCTTGGACATTACAGAGCCAAAGAGAGTGGTTTCCAGATTGAAAAAAAGGAAAAGAATTATGGAAGTATAATAAAAATAGATTCTGAACCACATCTTCTTCAAGATTCTGATTTCTTAGGTCTGGCATAATTCCAAGAGGTTGCATTTTCACAAATAATAATGAACAAATCAAATTAGGAGCATAGTGACCTATGGTGTGAGAATCATTACTGTAAGCAATAGTCTAGGATCCTATTATACCAATAAAGTGAAATAGTCAAAAAGCTAAAAGTTTGGTATACACATATTGTTGATACAGGAAATTATTGCAAATATTGCAAAGCAGGAAACATTCATTTTAACCAGTAAGTGAACTCTGTTTTTTTCTCCTCTAAGACTTTTTCTTTCTCTTTTTTTTCTTTAAGTATATCTTCAAAGTTTTAGAAGCCTTAATTTAACTGTCATCATTTAATTTAAAATGCCATCATTTCATTTATTCAGTTTTGGTGCCAATACATATTTAATCAAAATTGATGCCAAAATCAAATTTTGAATTATCAAGAGACAGGTAGAATTCCCAATTTTCTAAAAAATGTCATCTCATATATTTCATTTTCAACTTGCTGCTTTGCAAGGAAGACTTGTATGTCATGATTGCACAAACTTAGTATTCTTTTGTTTAATGAGTGGGTGGAAAATATTTCAGTGTGTAAGCCAATGATCATTTGTCAGGAAAGAGGAGGAAGATTCCTGAAAACCCTGTGCTCCTAATATGAGTGTAGTACAGGCCAAAGAATGAATAACACTTCCAAGAAAAACAATTAGCAGCAGGCGGATAAGAAAGACTGATCAAAGAAACGCAGAAACAGAGAAACACAACTTGGGGAAAACTTGTATGCCTACATAAAAAAATACTTAGATATTATGAGTATTAGCAAGCAAAACAATTACTCATTAGGTGAGATGTTGGATGCTAGTAAGAAAAAGGAAACTATGAATTCAAAGATCAATAAAGATGCTTTGTGTACGAGTTTGTTAGTGCTGTGTTAAAAATGTACTCCATACTGGGTGACTTAAATAACATACTTATTTTATTTTCTTCAATTCTGGACACCAGAAGTCCAAAATCAAGGTGTCAACAGGGTTAGTTTCACTTGAATTCTCTCTCCTTGATTTAGAGATGACCATCTTCTGTGTCTTCTTTCTGATAAATACACTAGTCATTTCTGGAGTGAGCTCCACTCTAATGTCTGCATCTTAAGATGACTAGCACTTCAGAGACCTTATCTCCCATATGGTTAAGTGTTGAGATACTAAGTTTAGGATTTCATATGTATGGCAAGGGGGTCACTGTTCAGCCCCTTTGGCCTTTCACAAAGACCTTTCAAAATATGCTCTGCTTATGTGAAACTAGATAGGAAATCAGTTTTGGTGAATTCTGACAATTAGCTCTATAGTATCAAAACACCTTTCAGAAATACTCCAGGTGCAATACTTCCAACAGAAACTTCAGCATAATAGCAGTTTCACTCTCACAGACAAAGGAACAGGGATCACAATCAAGAGTTAATTTATTGCAGCCAAGCATTAGACATCCTAGAAATCCAAGAAGATTAATTTCTTGCCAACAAACACAGAGGTGCTATCGTGGTGACTTGTCTCATCTGAGCTCATGGTCAGGTACACTGAGCTGGCACTGTTAGGGGGTGGGGCTGAGGAGAAAGAAAGCAAATATAGACCATCTAGGCCTCCCTGTGAACAAACCTGGAAACTCTTACTGAGTTTTTCTGATGTGCTAGGTGATGTGTTAAGCTTCGAACACTAAAATTTCTAACAAGGTATTCTATTTAATCAACAAAATATCCTTATAAAGTTGGCAGAATTTTATGATGATTTTATAGATGAATAAACTCAAGGCTTAGTAAATTGTTAAAGGCAATATAAATTCATAAATGTCTTGGGCCCTCCATGGTTGGTGCAGTGGGTTAAAGCACAGCACTGAGAAACCAAAGCCACTTCAGCATGAATTCAACCCCCAGCCCTGGATGTGGCCCACATGGCCCAGCAGACCACTCCTGGCCCGCCCACTGCTCCCCTCAGCAGTGTACTTCGTTGATCTGCATGTTCTATTCCCCATTCTGACTCTGGTGAATCCTCTCACTGCCCCTGAACCTCTAGCCTGTACCCCAGTTCTGTCTGCATAAATAAATAAATCTTAAAAAAATCATATATGGCTTTATTAAGGAATAATGACAAATAGTAAGTTGTGTATATTGAAAATAGCACCTGATACATTTTGATGTGTGTATACACCTGTGACACTACGGACATAATCAAAGTGCATCACCCCTAGTGTCTCCTCATCCTCCTTTATGGTCCCTCCTTTTAATCCCCCCTTGTCACCCTCCTCCCCAGCTCCAACATAGCCTCAACCACTGATCACTGTTCCATTGCTATACTCTAGGATTTGTTTCAAATGTAATCATACAATATGTAGTGTTTTTATGTTGATTGTTTCTTTTTATCACTCAAGGTAACCATTTTGAAGTTATTTCTTATTACATCATATAGAAATAGTTTATGCCTCTTGATTAATGTGTAGTATCCCATGATACTGATATACCATCATTTATATCTCCATTAACCATTTTTTTAAAGATTTATTTTATATTTATATATAAAAGAACTAGGGTATAGACCAGAGGTGCAGGAGGTGAGAAGATTCACAGAGACAGAGTGGGGAGCAGAACAGGTTGATCTACTAAGGAGTGGGCAAGACAGGAGTCCTGCTTTGCCATGTGGATCACCTCTCTGGCGGGGGATCAAATTCATGTTGCAGTGGGTGGTGACAGCTTGATAACACTTTAACCCTTGTACCATCAGGGAGGACCTCCACTAATAATGTTGATGGGTACTTGTGTTGTTTCTAGTTTTGGGGCATTATAAATAAAACTGGCACATAAGCATAGTATACATGTCTTTTTTAATACATGTCTTTGTGTGGACATATGGTTTTGCTTCTTTTAGGAAAATGCCTAGAAGTGGAATGGCTAGAGCATATGGTAGTGATTATATACTGGGTCTTGATTTTTTAACTGATCTGTGTGTAATTAGTCTTTAGACCACTTGTAAACAATATGATTATTAGTATGGCTAGGCTTAAGTCTGTGATACTGCTATAGGTTTTCTATTTGCTTTATCTGAGTTTTGGCCTCTTTTACTTCTTTTTCTGTTTTACTTTGGAATACTTCTATGATTAACTATATGTATCTCTCTGATTGTCCTATTACTTATAGCAGGGCACAGAATGGCTCTTTCATTTGTTTCCCATCTGTCTTTCACTGTCTGATGTCCAGTGTCATGAAAATCATTTCTTTCATGTTTTGTCTGATTTTAATGGCTATTTCAGGTAGAAGAGTAAATGCAATCCTTGTTACTCTGTCATCACTGAAAATGATGTTATAAGGAGTTTAAGTAGCAGATTGGAACTGGAAGCCAAGACTCTCTTCTCCAGTATATCATCATGACTTCACAACCAAGCAAGGGGCTGAGGGCTCCACTGCCGTCTCTCAGATCACCTTTTATTTTCAGTCTCCAAAACTTGTATTGAAGTTTGTTACTGTCCTTTACATAAATGTATATGTTAACACAGTATTTCTTAGTTAAGCCCCATCCTGCTTAAATCTTTAATGTGATTAATAAAAATGTAATAGGACTTTGCTACAAATTCATATCATTTTATGGCTCTCTTAAGGGTTCATTGAATGGAAACTGCTCAAAACTTTTTATAAAAGGTCTTATAAAATAAAATTAAGTAATCATCAAAAAGAGTTCCAAAGAAGATAATTATATGAGAAGTTAATTTAAAATGACATCTTATCAAACACTTCCAAAAACTGAAAATATGTCTATAGCAAGCCAGAATTTATTGCACAGACTTTAGAAATATTTCTTAATTCGGTTATAATTTTTATCTGACAACTTGAAAATTTATTTTTAAAGTGTCATTACCATTGTTATATTCACTGAAGTATGAACACAGCTTCTCTTTTCTCAAAGGGAAGCACACACAAATTTTCTCATTGTTGAGTTCCACATGTTTCTATAAATAAGTGCATTTATTAAAAAAAATGGAAAGTTTCACTATTTCCATAGAAAACTCATCAACAGGTGTATCTGTTGTGCAGGCTACCAGGAGTACTCATACATGGGTTTTTATATGTTCATATAGCTGGAAAGCATGCAAAAACAGCAGTGCCTCCATAAGAACATCATTCATTTATGGCCATGAGGAGACTACAGATAAGGTGAAATCACAGTCATCATCCTTTCCTTTGCGGAAGTTGCTAAGGATCTAGCTTTGAAAAATATGTATCTGAATCTCCATTAGAGCAACTGAAGCAGCGAGTTTCAGAAAAAATGCAACAACAAAATGAGAAAATATTCACTGAATAAACTATGTTTACAAAAATGCAAAGTACCTACCTGGCCACAATAAGGTATGTTGTGAGCATGGCTCCTATGACAGGTAGCAAAAACCAGTTTAAATCTCTGTGGGTCACTTACTAGCTTATACTCCTAGGAAATCACCAAGCCACTTTGAACATCAAAGTTGATAAACTTATAAATGAAGTGACAGTAATGAAGACACCTTGGAAACCATTAATCATGAAGGCATGGGAAGTATTTATTAGAGATCACCTGTTTCTTACTTTGGTTATAGCAATTGTACAGTAAAAGTATGACTTACTAGGTAGCTGTCCCATCATCTCTCCCCATTCTTTCCATTCTTTAAGTTTAATTTAGTATGTCTGTGTGACTTTTTCATTATAAATCAAATAGTGTAGTGATGGCGAACTTGAATTCCATTTGGCTCTAAAACCATATTTCAACCTGACCTTCTTTTTTATTGTCCATGTGACATTCCTCCTCCACAGCTTTTGTGTTTTGCTGTACACCACACCCCAAATTCTCTGCTTTTCTGCTCCCTTGATGAAGTTCTCTCTTAAAAAGAAGGGCTGAAATTCTATGTCTTTAGTCAAAATGGTTTTTGCATTTCTGGTAAATAACAGGCTTTTCCTTTTTTGAATTTCTTACAGGCCTCCCCTTCGGGTAACTCAGTTTTGTACACAGCATTTATTGGTTTGTTTGTTTTCTATCTCCAACCAAGTTACCCAGACAATTCTCCTGAGATGAATATAAATCTATCAACTACTAGACAACACCACTTGGAAATCCCATAGACACTTTAAGCTCGATAAGAGCACATAAAGTCTCTAAATCTAATCTTTAGAGCCTCTCTCAGTGAATAGTACACATATCCAGTTAGATTTGCAAGTCAAGCAACTTCAGAGACATGTTTGATGTCTCCATTAGTTTCACTTCTCTAGTTCAGGATAAAAGCCAGTATTTTTTTTTAAGCATTGCATGCAAAACTCTTCACGATCTGACCTCTGCTTCACAAACCCCTTGTGACTCCATTTCCTCTGCCTATGTCTGTCCCAAAATCTATTATTGAGGAGCTAACTTCTCAAATAATATTTTTGTCCTCATCTTTACTTTCTTATCTCTCATTCACACATCATTATTTTTGAAATGGATTTCCATAACTAAGATACAACTGCAACAGCCCTGTCAACACATCTTGCCATTTTAGAAAATGCAGCGGTCTCATTTTCCTTCCTATTTCATTTTTTTCTCTCATCATGTTCTGCGTTCCATTGCACCCTTTGTGAAACATTATCAGACTCTGGCTTCCATGATAAAATTACTCGAGATTTCCTTCTACCTCACTCATTGTTCTTGTGCATATCTTCTTCCAACTTCTCATCCTTGAAATGATGAAGATTCTCAAGACTTTCTTCTCAGCCTTCTTCTCTGTCCAGCACTTTTTTCAAAGGTGATTAAATACATCCTATTTAAAACCTTACTCTCATTTATACTTTAGGACAACCAAATTTATATATATGGGGTAAAATGCTTTTTTAATTTGTGACCTCCACATCCAAACAGCTGAGTCAACGTTTCTAAATAAATCTCTCATAGATTTAATTCCTCTCTACCATGTTTCTCTTTTCAGTAATTGAGGATTTGTTCATTAAAGCTCTACCTAAGAATAAATACGAATATATCCATGCTTTTCAGTTTTTAGATCTAATGAATCAGTGAAATTTTTTGATAGAAGCTCCTAAATATTTTTTTTTTTAAGATTTATTTATTCATACAGAACTGGGGTACAGGCCAGAGATGCGGAGGGTGAGAGGATTCACCAGGAACAGAGTGGGGAGCAGAACAGGCAGATCTACGAAGTACACTGCTGAGGGGAGCAGCGGGCGGGTCAGGAGAGGTCTGCCTCGCCATGTGGTCACCTCCGGGGCAGGCGGGGATCGAACTAATGCGGAATTGGCTTAAGCTTCTTAGTGCAGTGCTTTAACGGCTGCGCCACCAGGGAGGGCCCGTCCTAAATATTTTTTAATTATTCCTCTTATTTCCAACTACATAGCTACCTTCCTAATATAAGGTATTCCATATCCAACTTTGACAACTAAAATATATTCACCACTGCTGACCACGGCAATTTCAAAAATTACAAATTGTATCTTGTCACTACTTTAGGTAAAAAATCCTTCTGTGGGCCCTCCCTGGTGGTGCAGCGGGTTAAAGCACAGCACTAAGAAGCTAAAGCCACTTCAGCATGAGTTCAATCCCCGCCTGCCCCGGAGGTGACCACATGGTGCAGCAGACCTCTCCTGACCTGTCCACTGCTCCCCTCCGCAGTGTACTTCATCGATCTGCCTGTTCTGCTCCCCACTGTCTCTGGTGAATCCTCTCACCCTCCACATCTCTGGTTTGTACCCCAGTTCTGTATGAATAAATAAATAAATAAATCTTTAAAAAAAAAATCCTTCTGTGACTCCTGAGGTATCCTGGCATTAGGCTAAAGCCTTAATATAGCCTAAAAGTCTGCCCTTCACTTTTTCTCATCTTAGGTAATTCTTGGTCATTCTAAATGAATCACCTTGAAATTCCAGACAGGGTTAGCCACCTTTACCAATTAGATGCTTTTAAACTACTTTGTACTTTTCTTTTGTGGCATTATTTATCATAATAATTGTTTATCATTACTATAAACAATTATTGATTTCGAACTTATTTATATAATTTTTATTTGACCTTATGTGTTACATTTCATAAATTCAAGATCTCATTCATCATTCTTTCCCCAGCAGTAGTGGGGGTACAACTTTTTAGTTACTTCTCAATGTACATTTCTTGAATGAATAAATAGTACATGAATATACAAGTGTTATTTCTTGCTGTTTCCTTTCTTTCATATTCAAATACAGCCATACATATAAATTTGCCAGTCCTGAACCATATGCTTTCTCTGACCTTGGCACATCTGTACATGTTATTCTCTGTACCTGTATGCTTCTGTTGACTTCATTAGCTATTACACACCATCTTTCAACACTCAATACAAGGATCAACCTCATCATGAGGCCTTCTCTGACCACCTACCAATGGCACCTTGCATTCCTTTTCGCCAGGACTTTCACTGCTGATGGACTCAGCCAACAGCAGCACCATGCTGACTGCCAATCTGCTCTTTCTTGTGTTTGGTTACTGTACTTTGTTTCTCTCCTAAGCGTTAAGCTACTAGAAAGTAGACAAGTAGCTTAGATACTTGCATCGTCAGAGACTAACATCATGTCTGCCATTTAGGGGATGACCCATATGTAAATATAATAATCAATAATCACTGAATGAACAGCTTTTTTGATATCTGGGATGATGTGTTTGGCACATTTACCTCTGTGTTTTTAATTTAATCATTAGTTACTCATCTATAATCACATATAATATCTTAATAATTGCTAAAGTAAGACAATTGTAAATAAGTTGTAAGTAAGACATGTTCAGCTAATATTAAGTGGCCAATTATTCATTTATTTTATACTTGCAGACAAACTTTATTCTTTGTTCTGTGTACCTGTCTCTTTTGCAATCTCCATGTACTGAATATAGATCTCTTGCAGGGGAAAGACTTTGTGGGAAGCAAAATGTCAAGCAAAATGGAACTACTGGTGATCGAAGATTTATGTCTGCAACAATTTTTCTATTTGAATAGGCTCACTGAAATATTAAAGGCAGACATTTGAAGTGCATCTTTGTAACTTACTCTATGTGAAAATGTACCATTTTTATCTGATAAAAACTTTCATAAAAGTAATTTACATACAAGGTACTAGAAAATTCTTTTCTTTCAATGCCTAGGTATATTTTCATGGAAAATCTTAGTTCTCTATATGAGTGTCCATTTTCTCTCCTTTTCCATTTGAATAAGAAAAGCAGCAGTACACCTGGGTTCTGATATTCTAACTATGAATTTACGGCTTGCATTCTAATTATGGTATCATATATATGTGATTTATATAAATTTAAATTTAAAGCATTTTAAGAAGCATTTGAAAACTCCAAATACTATGAATATAGATCTCATTGCAGGGATATTTTAAATCTATAGAAAAGAGACCTAGAAAAAGCACATATTTATGAACCAGTATGTTATCTCTTATGATGTATTACTACTACCCATTGTTATGGTTGCTCTTAAATAATTCACTGTTTCATTATCTTACTAAATTTTGTCAAGAGACTGTTAAGTTCCCAAAGTATTGTGAAACTTGATCCAAAACTATTTTCTGTTCTTGCCTCTGATTGTATAAAATTAGTGATGGCTAGAGAAATATAGCACACTGTTTTGAAAATAAAGTTTGTTGGCAATCTAGTTATAAGTCCATAGTTGTTTCACCAGAAATGTAATGATATGGCAAAGCATGAAATTTTATTATTTAAAAAAATACATATACATATACATAAGTGTGTATATATATATATATACATGTATGTGTGTGTGTGTGTATGATTGCTGAGATTGGTAGGCATTAGTAATGGTTTTACCAAAAATGCTACTTTTAAATTTCATCATTATTCAGTAAATTTTAAGCACATATGGTATTTAATAATCTTTAGGATGACAATTTAGGGTGTGAAATACAGGTTTACTTCTTATATCAAAACAAATTTGTTGACTCAATTTGTATGCAAAATTACTTAATATAATAATTTAAACAAAAAAACCTTCTATACCAACTCTCTCCACAATTAATAAATAAATTTCATTCTATTCCGTGGCAGTATAGATTGATTGGAATGTTTCTTGGTATTATTAGGGATTTCCACTGAGGACTCTGACCTTTACACTACTGAAAAATAAAATCTTCAAAGTACAGAGGTTTTTCTTCTATTCTTTCCTATCTTATATACAAATCCAAACTGACTGCTTGTCCCAGATGGTCCATGCAGTTATTTCATATAAGCTGGATTTTTCCAGTCCCTGGACATTTGGAATAACTCTTGAATGAGCACAATTGGCTTGAATTAGTGCCGAATATACTGGTTCATTGAAATATGTTCCCTTTGAGGCATTTTCTTTGCTAGGGGAGCTGCTATGAAGTGGGCCTAGCTATTTGATATTAGCAATGGCATTTTAATGTAGAATCAACCTAGCTCATAGGTCTCAGGTGACCCTTAAGAAAAACCTTACAATACTAGAAATGTAAATGGATTAGTAAGATGTGAAAAGCATGTTCCTTTCCACTCTCCTAAGCATGGCTCCCATTTCTATCTTATATTTCCCTTGTTTGGAGGCACCTGGTATGTCTAAAGATAAAGTACACTCAGGAAATCCCTCTGTAATATACTGACCACAATAATTTAATCAGAAATGTAACAGATACTTATGTAGAATAGAGCTATTCATTTGGGCTCAGAACACATATATCATTTTATCCCATCTTGGCAACAATTTTTAAAAATTCTAAAAATACATCCCAAATGATCACTTTTAAAGAATTAAACAAGGGAGGTACCTCTATCCTCATATAAGGTTTTACTAAAGGGTAACAAATGTACCAGGTACTCGGAATTATATAACATTAAATAAGATCAAACTAATGTGTAGAGTAGGTTATGTACTAAAGATGAATGCACAAATAGAGTCTGAATTTATGGATTGTGTAGCCAGTGAGGCTTAAGTGAAATTCTCTGTATTAGAAACCTTTCATTGTAAACAATGAGATAGTAGAACTAAAGAGAAGTGTCACTCCTGGGCCTTCAGTACGAGGGTGTGGATTTGGTTTTATTTTTTAGGTAAGAGAGAAGAATTTAGGTAAGAGAATAACATCATCAAAGCTGTGAAATATTCCATAGCCCTAAGCAATCTTCAAGTTCAACAGTGACTTTTTAGCATGCTGTGAAGTGAGATGCTTTTAATTTAAAGAGCTCTGGAAACCTCATGAAAGCACTTGATAAGGCTGATCACTTCAAATTGATTTTAAAATTCAGAAGTGCCACCTTGGGATGAATAGTGCTCTTTCAGCTTTAATCTCTAGTAAGATCTCAGCAGCCTCAGATTGCTGAAATACATACACACTTGAGGTAAAAATGAATGGCAGTGGGAGAGTTCATACAAAATAGCAGAAAAGGTTGGAAAGTAAGACCAAGAAGTCAAGGTTAAGGGATGTGATTACTGTCAACTTATTCACAATGAGAAAGGGAAGATAAAACCATGGTATATAATGACATAAAGGGAAATGAAAGAGAGGACAGGGAGTCATTATTTCTTCCAGACAAGAGAAAAGGAAGACTATAATGGCCATATGTTGCTGTAGGGAATATTTAGGTCAAACACAGAGAAAATTTCAACTTAAAGAATACTTAAACAAATATTCACTGGAGGGTTCAGAAGACATTGTTTTACTACATTTTCAAGATAGAGACCTGGCATTCATCATTTGCAAATAGTATACTACGTGCTAAACTGACCCTGGGTGTCTTTCAAGAGAAAAAGAAAACACAACTCTTCAACTATAGTTTATTATCAGTGACCTGATGGAAAGGAGGGCACAAATTATGATGATCTTTCTCACAAAATCATGTAGATTGTGCTGTTCCTAATTAAACAGGATTCAGAATCAGGGACTGTAACATTGTAGATCTTCAGTCAGTAAGTAAATAATTTTCAAAACGCCCAGTGGAGATATTAAAAACTGAATGAATACATTCTCCAATTTTCTAATTATCAGCCTATCTAGTACAATTTGATAGATTCTTTTCATTCACTAGTGGCATGAACTGCAATTTATAACTTGGATTATAAAAGCAGAATCCCTTTATTTTCTATTCATGTAATTTCAGAGTTTGATTTTAAGGAGCTATTGTAAAATGTTAACCTCAGTTTTTCTTGGGCTCTTTCTCTTTCCCAGTTTTGAGTAACTCTTTGAAGCATAGGACATTGTCCCTGCTTCCGTCATTAGTTCACAGAAACTCTGTGTCCATTATTCTGGTTTGCATATGGTGGGGTTCCTGTCTGCCTGATGCTTGATTCTTGACTACTTCCTTCCAGAGCAGAGAGAGCAAGGATCTCAGTCTAAGTGAATAAACTGTGCAGTTCTGAGACAAGAAATTACACTTTTGCTGAGAAACTTGAAGAAGGCCAAGGTGACCAGAGCACAGAGAGTGAGGAGAGAGGGATAGAATCACCAACAGATCTGCCCTGGGCTGTCTGCTCACCTCCTGATCATTCTGCCTGTGAGTCTTACAATGAGAGACAGGACTTGGTCCAAAGTTTCAGAAAACCTGAATTCAAGGGAAATTGTTTCTATGATTGATGGAAGATGACAAGCTCTACCTTTTATCTTCAAGACACATTTTTAATCCCTCAAATTTACCTATCCTCTTTACTTCCCTAACAATCTTAATGTATTTTTTTTTTTTACTAATGGTTTAGATGTACAAGGTGTCTCTTCAGAGTCAGTGCAAGAAAATCCATTCTACTTGAGGAGAAATAGATCGAGAAAAAAACTATATGTCAGCATTTCCAGATATTGTTCTGTCTCCATTTAACAATAATTGACTGTTAATAAAATACCAAAAAAAGTGCCGTGACTTCAGAGATAGATGGGCATTCACCATGATTTGTGGTTTCTCACATTCTTATGGGAAAATATAAAGGAGAACAAAGGACCAATACCAGGAAATGAATTTCTATCAAAGTACACTCTTCATAGCCACTCTTGGAATTTTGAAATTTTTCTACTGTTTAGGAGTAAATGAAATCAAACTATTAGAAAACTCTTAGATTATTTCCACAGCATCATAAATTCTGAATGGGTTTGGACTGGTTTCCTTTTTATGTGATGCCCAAATACCCTAAACATTACTCATTATTGATCATATAATCATTGCTTAACGATTTTCAGTTTGGGGTAAGTCCATTCATTTTTTTTCCAACCATTCTTTTTCTTTGAAATGTCTTTCTAATAATAAAAAATAAACTTATAATTCCACTCACTGGCTCTTATCTGCCCTCTGGAACCAAACAGAGTGAGTCTAATCACTCTGACACTGTAGAAGACTTACAAATAATTATGGAGTTATGTTTAACACTGACATATTTCTCAAGAATTGGGTACTTAACTAGATGGCCCCCAGTACGGAGATTTATCATTATGACTTTCCTAGTAATGTCTCATAATTAATGTTTAGAAAATTGGATGTGGTTTATTATTCTTTTTTTTTTTAGTATTACTACATCACTATAAGAGACATTATGATGGATATTCTGAATTAATATCATTAACATATTCACAAGCAAGCAAAGGAACATCTTTGTTTGTAGCCAGAGATTAACCATCATGCTTATAATACTTACACTTTTCAAAATATAGGCATAATTTGTCCACCAAATTGACGTGCATATTCTAATGTATTAAACAATTTTTAAAGTATATTAAAAAGTAAAGTATATTAAAAAGAAAGTGTATTAAACTGTAACATTAAAAGTGATTTTTAATAAAGGCATCACAAAGCAAGGGACTCTAAAGGTGGGGATAAACTTGGTGTGTTCATCAGAGCATAGGCCGTGCTCAGGGTGTGGCCTGTGACTTTGTTGTTCTAGAAACACACATTTGATCGCTAACCCAAAATTGAATTTGCTCTTTGAAATGGTTTTATCTCAGTAACCAAATTTCCAAAATATGAAAAGATATCTGGCTCAAGGACGGTAACATAGAACATGTTTCTAGCAACTACGGGGCAGGGTAAGGCCCCTTACAAACTTAGTTTCTCTAAGACATATATGTCTACTCCCAGAAGATATATTTTTCTCTTTACTCCTTCACAAAATTTAAAGTATTTTTTTCAGGCTTTTGGTATTACCACACAACTCCTCTGAGTCAATGTAATAGAGATCTAGTTTCTAGATAAATGGCTATAAAGGAAAAATATTTAGGTTTCTGTAGTACTAGAGAATCTTAATGCCTAGGATCAGAATACCATCTTGTCTCTCTCTGGGAAACTAGAATAATAAAAAAAAAATAAACACAATAAAAAAATAAGTTCTAAGAAATAAATTATAAATGTTCTTACCAACTGATTGTTAAAAAGCTAAGGTAAACCTTGATAAGTTCTCCTTAGTTATTTATTAAACTACTCCTTTCTACTGTCTTATATATTAAGCCCCTTCTTTGATTGGTGCTGAATATACATCAATATATTACTGTTCAATTATTTATTTTTATGTTCTTAATGTAGACCACCTCCCTACTTTAAATTATCATCATATTAAGCAGATGACAACAAAGCCACCTTCTCCCATAGTTAAATGGTTGCCTTGAGAATATGTTCTTGTCACCTGAATTAGATTGAAATGCTTCAGGGTTTTATTAGACACAGGAGATGACATGCTGGTTTTGTAAAAGGGTTGCTAAGTCTCATTAATAGCTCTTTCAGATATCATCTTATAGATAACTGAGCGTATCCATTTTATATGGATTTATTTAGGTAATATTTTGATGAATGATATCTCTGAACTGACCTTGTTACTAAATTACATATATGATTGCACAGTCTTTTTGAAAATTCTGGTACATATCAGGGCACTCCTTGGTGGTGCAACAGGTTAAAGTGCAGCACTGCAAGCTGGCCACAGCCACTTCAGTGCAAGTTCAATTCCCAGCCAGGGAGGTAACCCACATGGTGCATCAGGCCTCTCCTGTCCTCTCCTGTCCTGTCCAATGCTCCCCTCATCACTGGACTTCATTGATCTCCCTCTTTTGCTCCCATCTCTGTCGCTGGTGAATCCTCACTGCCCCTGCCCCTCTGGCCTGTACCCCAGTTCTGTATGCATAAATAAATAAATTTTTAGAAGAAAAAACAAGAAAACTCTAGTAAATATACATGACATTCATTAACAAAAAATCTAGGGTCTCCCTAGTGGTACAGAAGTTAAGTCACAGTGCTATTATGCTCACCTCTGTGGCCTGAGCTGGATTCCTACCCAGGGAGCTAAGCCACAGGCCTCTTCTGTCTTACTTACTGCACTCCTTAACAGTGTTTTTCAGTGTATTCCAATAAATTCATTTGTCCCTCTGCCCACTCTGTCTCTGGTGAATTGCCTATACCCAGTTCTTCTGCACGCACACACACACACACACACACACACACCTAGATATCACTGGGAAATTTGTGATGTCAGTGAAGTTTATATTTAAACTATACACTTGTCATTCTGTCTCATATTTTTCTGGGAATCTCACTGAAGATTAATGCACTTATTCACTTTGCGATTCACATAACAAATGAAATAGTAATAACCAACATTTCAAAAGTTGTATAAGATTATGAAGTGTTTAGTATGTATTATTTCCTCTGTGACTAACAGCACTAATGGATGATGACATTAGGTAGCCCTTACCCTTCAGAGCAGAGTAGTGGCTCTTGGAATGTGGTATCTCTACCAGCAGCATCAACATCCCCTGAGGGTTTGATAGAAATGCTAGCCACATGTACTGAATCAGAAACATGTTGTTTAATATCATGTTATCAACTACCTCACCTCATCATGAAATATTCAGCTACTCAAATGTCTTGGGTATGTGTGGGGGTACGTGGTCCTCCAAGATACTTGTCCCCTTACAGAAGACATCTGTTGTATTTGTTACTCAGCATTCATTTGCCATCTACTTTCTGTGAGTCCTTCTGTTGGATTCCACATTCACTTACATTGAGCTACATTTCATAGCCCCGGCTCACTTGTTTAGGAGGGCGCAATTATCTAATCTATGCTAAATATTACATCATATTTCCATAAGATAATGATTGGCACACAGATGAGGTATATGGCCAAATAAAGTGAAGTGCACAAAGAAATTTGATGGACTATCCTCCAAATTATATTTGCCTGCGATGTTTTCTCACGGATAGATGTTTATTGCAGCAATGTACTATTCATTTGTATATCTCATATTTCTAAAATAGTGCCTGATGTATGGTAGGGTCTACTATATTTGTGAGTAAATAAACTGCAGCTTAGGATACTGGGTGAGTCTGAATGCCTGTCACTATGAGAGACAGGGAAAAGATACTGGATGTACACTAATATATACCAAAATAAAATAGAAGGATTTGGTGTATAATAGTATACCAATCAGTATTTAAAAATAGTGCTTAGTGAAAAATAGGATATAGACATTCCATTTTGATTAAAAATATACAAAATAGAACACAGGTTATAAATGCACAATTATAAAAAGGCACATATCAAGCTAATTAAATGATTTTCATAGAGAAAGCAGAATGAAATTGGCACATAGTAACAGAAATAAGCCTATTCCTATAACACACAATATATTTAAAGCAAGGTGTGTTGCAAGGATCCAATGTTGATGCATCATGAACTGAGTAGAATGATCATTTCAAACATGAGCACCTAACTGTAAACAACTGCTGGAGACCTGAGAAGGTGATTCTTCTTTATCATCAAAATGGAATCCAGGATACACCCCCAGGAGAAAAATTGAGAGAGAAAAACTGTAACTCGTTCACATTATTACAAGACTCTGGATCTAGCCTTGCTTGACATGTGTGCACAAGTCAAGCAACTTACATGCCACTCTTCACACTTAAACCCAATTTTTCTTTTCTGTTTTTGTCATTTAAGACTATCTGAATTCATGTTTTCTTTCACTTGTAATCAAAAATACTCTGAGTGATCTATCATATTTTTGTTTCTTCCAACCAATTTGCAGAAAAATAATCTGCATTTAGTGCCTTCATTTTACCACCAAAAAACCTGAACACAATCAAACCATCAATCAATCCCCTATGTCTCTATTGAGACTGCTTTTATTATTGCCTAGAATCCATTGATCAGCCATATATTTGATATCTTTCTAACATTTCTTCAATTATTTCACTGATTGTTCAGCCTCAAACTTTATCATAGGATGCTCCTATAATTTAACAATGTGTAGTCCTTGGTAGTTAAAGGTAAAAATAACTCGGCGTATGTCTCAAGGCATTTAACTCTGGTCAGATGTACCAACCAATGACAACTACTGACCTGTAATCAACATGAATTGCGTTATAGGTAGTGCTGGGTTGGTATCCAGCAATTATTTTGTAGAAGTAGTACTAATCTCCAAATGTCTTTATTAGCATCTGTAATTTACATTTTCATCCTCAGGCAATTATCCAGTGAAACAAATGAGTTAATATATATATATTAAAGCCAAGGACTTACTGTTCCATTTTTTTTTATCCCCAATTCCTCCTGAACTCAAGAATCAGAATTTTCTGCTAACAAAAAGACTACAGCTGGACATTTTAACTCCTATCATACACTGAAAATGTCTTTGTGGGAGGCTCAGCCTCCTTCCTGGTAGTGGCACTACCAAGGAACCAATTTCAAAAGCCAGAAACACTGACCATTTGTCCCTTTAGTTCAACCTTCTAAACATGCTGCTGCCCAAGCAGATACATCAGTATTCAATCATTCAAGTTCTATTCATTCTACTGTTTTATTTTTTATGAGTATCTTTTATTGTCCTCTCTAGATTGTTTTTTTTTTTTTTAAAGATTTATTTATTTGTGCATAC